>NW_009634063.1:84042-114386 GCF_000690535.1 Cariama cristata
CCTGCAGTGATACAGTGTCATGGTCCTTCTGGTAAAATAAATATTTAACTATTTCTTGTAGAATGGAACAGTTCCAGTAGTAGGATCTGCTTCAGTCCCAGGACATTTAGCTTGGAAGAAGCATATGCCTGTCTTTTCTCATGGGAGGGAACACACCTCAGGGAACAGAGGGAACGAAATAACAGATTCTTACTTCCTCGAGTCAGTGCTCTCATGGGTCAGCACTGAGATAAGAGGAAAACATCTCTAGTGTTTTTTTTTTACTTGTCCCCCCATTTTATTTCACTCTACATTCTAAGGAAGGAGCACTTCTTCCATGTTGAACTACATGACTTTGCCTGCTGTGGTGAAAAGTAAATCAACAGATTTTATAGACATTTTCTTCTAGACTGATCTAGATAGTTGAACCAAAGAAGTAATTATTCACACACCTCAAGTCAACAGATAGGTAGATCTAAACAAACTAAAATACCAGAATGTTACTATTTGTGAAATAGTAAAATTTGTAAAATATTTTGTTCCAGCATCTGTTTTTTTCCTTTTACATATGTGCTCTCTAGGTGTCTTCTTTGAATTTCCATTCATTTGTCTACTTCTGCAATCACACCTATTCATATCCCACATATGTGCATTTTACTTTTTTTACTTCTTAACACAACTCTAGCATGTTAACACTTTGCTACATTCTATTTCACTTAAGTTTTATCTTGTCCCATCTGATACACTAGTTTTGCCTTTTCATTTATTTTATAGAAAATGTTAATTCTGACTTTATTCAGAAGTGTCACAATGGCACAGTACTTTGGCATGGATAAAAGTGAGTAAAACTCTGCTGAAACAGGTTCTAAACAAAGGCCGCTCCTGCAAAGCTAAAGCTGTAGCAAACTTGACAATACATTTCAGGAGAGTGGAATGGTAAAAAGTCATCTCAAGAACAGGAGTAACAGGGATCTGAATAGTATGATTGTTCTACAAAAGGGGGTAGTGACACTGTCCCAGGTGAAAACCTGGTTACATGCAGAAAATATCAAAATTATTTTCTGCATGTCCATATGGAAGCTTCACAGGGAGACGAATGAGTTCTTTGGATTATTTGCGTTTTTGTTTGTTTGTTTAATATAGATATGGATTAGGTTTACTGTTACTCTTCAAATATTGCTGCATCCTGCATATCCTTTGACATTGCAAAACAGTTTTCAAATACAAAAATGCTAAAACAAAAAAACTTGAGGTGGATACATAAGCAGGAGACAGCCAGATGACATCCACGTTTCTCTTTTATTTCTCCACTGCTTTAGTTTTTATTAATGTGCTTACTGTATACACACCAGATTGAGAGCCATGGAAATGAAAGCTTATTACTCATCAAAAAGAGGACGAGATCTTATGCTACACACTCCTTGAGATGAAGTTTCATTTAATTAAGAGCCAGTAGAATTTGGTCCCAAGAACTTTTCCCAAGGGAAACAACAGTGTGAGTTTTCCATGCAGATGTTCTTCAGTCTCACTTTGTGCCAGAGAGAGGTATGACTAGCTCATCCTTACACATTAGTTAGTATATTCTTTTTTCTTTCTTCTTTTTTTTTTCCTTTTCTGTAATATAGACTAAGAGTTGAAACTGTAGCTTTACTCGGAAAGCTTGGGGTGTTAACATCTCCCCAACGTACTTGAATGCACTCAAGCCACAGCTATTCATGCCCTGGCTTCCCTTCTAAGTTAAGATATGGTCACTTAAAGGTGACATGGCTGTTTTTATGCACAGCATGTATTAGCTCACACCACACAGAATCTCAGCTGACCACTTCAGCAGCTTTACATTTCAAGAGAAGTGCAGAGGGACCTTATCATTGTTAATAGTTGAAATCCATCAGTAACTTGGGAAAGCATCAGAATGGAATTTCTGTTGTACAATGTAGAAAGGATGGGTCACATTTTAAAGACCAGGATCAGCAAAGGGAATTAAGTTATAATTTTTACCTCAAGTGATTCTGTATTCAGCTGGTTTTATATCTGTATATTTATCTTAGTTACAGTATTTATGTAACCCCTTGGTCAGTTCAAACCCCTGTAGCAGGAATAAAAAACAAGAAGGAACAACAACTTACTTTATTTCTTGGAAAGCTCCGTAGCTAAATTCTCCTACAGTGTCATGTAAGCAGTGTGTGTTTCTGTATATTCTGAAAGTCTCAACTTCTTTCAGCAGATGTCAACACTTTGGTTTCCAGAGGCAATAACTCTGTCATCTGCTCAGTCTGGAACACGTTGACCTGAATTCTACATTCAATGAGATTAGGGTGAAAGCTACAACTGTTTTCAGAGTAAATAACTGAGCAACAAGTAGATATTCTCTATGTCTTTCAGCCACGAATGACCTCCTTATCACCCCTTTGAAGACAGAATACACCAGACTTTGTACCAAAGCCCAGCCCAGAGTCTTAGTGTAACCTGAAAGGCTGCAGGTGTTCCTGTCTCAGCTTGCAAACAGGACTAGCTTAATCAAAAAAGGGCTCCTTCATAGGAATGCTTGTGAAAACTAGGGTTTATCAGATTTGGTTTCATTGTTAGTCAGAGAACACCTGCTCATTGTTCATTTTTGGCAATCTTAACTTCCAACATGGAGAAAGGACCAAGAGTCTTGTATGTACTTTTTACTCCTTCCAAAATTAAGCAGCTTGGGGTTATTACTGTTAAAATTTTACATTTCCTCTTTTTTGTTTTTTAATGTAATAAAAAAATCACATGAATTTATGCAAAAATATGTGTATGTGTCTTCTGGAATAAAAGTAATGCCCAAAAGGCTGTTTCAGTTAGCTAGATGTTTTTTTATATTTTTAAAAAAGGAAGACTGGTCTTTGTATTTATGAAGAAAAATAATGTTACTGAGATCTCAAGCTACTATATTGCCTGCCTTTTCTTCTTCCAATATGAAAACCAGATTGACTCTGATTAAGAGTGTTCTCCAGGATAAGAATGTAAGTCATGTGGATACGGTTAACAAGCTTCGCTGCATGATGCAATACACATTTTTCTTACTGAAACACAACTAGAAATAAAGTCTTCAGATTTTGTATACCACAATGTTAGTTCATGGGTAACCTGCTTTCTCACATTATTTTTAAGCTGGTGCACTTCCATTATATACTGTTGGCTTTGGAGTCAACTCCTCCTAAAACTCTCTTGAAAGCATTAACATTGAATTTCAAAACTATTGTAGAGGAAAGGAGAGATTGGATGTCCTTGGAATATTTAGGCTGCAAGGGAAATGCTGTTATTGCTCCTGGGTTAGAAGCTATGTTTAGAAGGCTCATAGCCTGTTGGGAACATCTTGCATTTGGACTGAGCTGGCAATATCCTCTACTCATAAATTGTTATAGAAAATTAACAGGGTACCAACTGTCTTCATCACTAATAATATGTCTACAGGATTAAAAGTATGGGAGAGGAAAAGACTGTGCATGTGCTTACTACCAGTAATTCACTAATTAGAAGCAGAAGTGTGAGTTTTTTGCTTTAAAAATTTACTCAATAAGATGGTGAAATGACTGTATCTTATTTTTTTTTATCTTTTTAGGAAACCCCGATATAACTGCTAAAGGAAGAATCTAAAAGTAATCTTGGAGCTCATACACTATATTTTGAACATTTTACTTGGCATATTTGAGGTTTTACAAACTGAAGATTGCAGATAGCATAACTGAAACCACACAGAGAAGCACTCAGAATATGTGTGTTCAGTACTGGCCTTACAGCAATTCCTAGACTATGCAATATCTCCTCAAAAATACCTCTGGCATATCAGCACTGGGACAAAAGGTTGTGCAGCGTTCCTGAGGGTGATATTTACAGAACTGGCTGTAGACCAAGAGGCAATAACACCACACCACTATCACCTTGCAAACTGTTAATTAGACCTCCTGAGGAAGACAGTTTCTCAGCTTGGGCTCAGCTCTGGGCTACACACCTGTGTTGCTAGGGCAAACCTGAGCTACTAATACTCATGTATGGTACTGCACCATCCGTTCTACCAGTTGGGTCTTTCTTTGCTTGAAGGTCTCTTCATTGTGCTTCATGACATAAAGTGAATATGTTCTGAAATCTCTCTGATTTAAAGGGAGCTTGACAATGCTCATCTTCCCGAGGAAAGTGCTTTGGGATGTACGGATGAAACATACCATGTGGTGGTATAAACCATATAGTAGTAATAGTTGCAGGAAAATGTATAGTCAGAAATTCTGTTGTTGTGGTGGGAGAAAACATTTTGCTGGCTTGAGACTCATTTTATTTTATTATAACCATGGCAAAAAGCCATGTAAATATGAGCCTTATAATTTTTTTCCCTATTCGTGACGTGATTGAAAAGATTCAGCTTATATTTGAAATTCCTCACTACTCATGAAGCCTTGAATGAATCTAGTCCATCTCATTTCTATGGTAATTTGCTGCCTTATAAACTGATTTCATTCCCCAGGCTGGTTTTCTGGTAAATCCTACCTATTTGCTAAACTGTTTTGACTGACAGACTTCCAGTTGAAATACAGATGTTGAATTTGCAACTTTGATTCTGATGATCTACTATTGTTATTAGGTCTATCAGACTGGTACACTTGGATTACACAGCTGTTTACTTGGTTATTCAGTATTGAGACTAAATCATTTTTGCATGTGTAGTAGATAAAATGAGCTTTGATGACATCTCAGGTATACCTGGCATACGTAGAGGTATCCTCTTTTAGTCTTGATTTCGAGGGCTTTGACAGGAAAGCTCTAGTAAATCTTGCTGTACCATTTTAAGACATTGTATCTTCCTTCTTAATCTGTTAAAGTTCTGCCCTTAGAGAAATTAGCAGAAGATTAAATGGTCCTCAGCCACTCCAGCTGACCACTTAACAGATAGGCCAAACCTACCTTCTTCAGGAGCTTAGTTTAAAAAACCGAGCCTTGTCTTGGAGGCGAACAAATCCAGTAGTAATCTCTAGCAGAATAAGGGACAGATTTTTGAAAGGAGTAGCATTTTGCATTACTCAGCAAGTTTCATCACACGTCACCTGCCAAAGCCCTTTAGACCTCTTTGTGGCAAACTTGGGCAACATTAACATCCATGAAATGTTGAATAAAACTCTTAAAATATCACTATGTTAATACTTTCCAAATCCAGCTTTCCAAGCTCATGTAATAAGCCTTTTTATCTCCCATTACAAGATATATCATAAGAAGGTTCCCATACACCCTGAATGCTGGGCTACTGTTTAAGTAATGCAATACCACTTCCAATGGGACATTGTAAACCTCAGGCTGGACAGTGCTTAAACACAGAAACTATGGATACTCAAATCTTCCCTTATTATTCTTTTTGTGGCCAGGCTCAAGTTTGCAGCACAATTAACCATTAGAAAGTTGGAAGATCAGGGAAGCCCCTCCTGAAAACTCTTCTCTTTTGTGTTATTGAACCACCTCAGAGATCAGTACTTTTAACAATATCTTACGCCATTGAAAGGCGTTACTAACATTGTAAGAGTCTTCAGATACTTCTTGCCAATGAAGTTTGTCAGAGACTGAGGTTTTCTATCACAAATGTGAAAACTGAGAACAGGTCTGTTGTAGTTTGCCATAAGACAAGTATCAACTGTCTGCAGAAAACTGCCTGTGTGGCTTCAGCAGTGGGGAGAAGGGATGCCAAGGCTGTGCAGAAGAGGGGATAGATTTTTACAGACACTCAGAAGAAAAGTTGTATAAATAAATACTGTAATAAATGGGAACACAGAAAGAAATGAAAAAGAACAATCCAATAAGGCATAGATAAAAAACCTAGCACATATTTTAGACAAAGCCTGGCAGGAAAGAAAATACAAATGTGCCAAAATTAATATATTGCAGCAGAATGCCAGTTTTATTCTGCCCATTCATCACCACATATGATTTCATTTCCTGTTGATAAAAAATGCTGCTTTGTGAGTTTGGTGATATTTCTCAAAAGTTGCACTGGGGACAAGGGAAGGCTGAATAACCAAAGCATGGGAGATGGGAAACATTTGCAAAGCACATCTCCCTTGTGCTGGGGGGGACACAGCAAACTGCAGGGGAAACCACTCTCCAAAAATGTTCCTCTTAACTGTCTTCAAAGGCTTCCCAGACAAGCTGGCCCTGTGTACAGGAAGAGATGGGGCTGCAAATCCCAGCTTGTCCTGTTCAGTCTAAGCCTACACTCCCCAGTCCTGCTATGCCATCAGTTGTGGACACATGCCACCCTCTGGCTCTCCCCCTTCCTCCATTAAATCTCACTACTCCCTGCCATCTTTTAGAGCTGCTGTTGAAATTGATCATTAACTCAGGTCGATTAAAATGACCTGGGTTTGCCTAAATGGCTTGAAATAACAGGTCTAGGATAATTCCTCTCTGTCTGTTTCTTCCTAACATGGGTTAGGAAGCAATCAGGCAAGTGCATCAGATGGCAAACCTATGGAGAAAAGAACATTGAAAAGAGTTAGACTGGAAAGAGAGAATTAAAAAAAAAGAAGTCTATGACCCACAGTCTCCTTAGCTGTCAGAGATAGTACATAAGTCCAAGAAATTCCTACCTATTCAGTCCTTTTGCTCCAGCTAGCTCGTTCTTTTGTACACATCACAGATAACTGCCCTTCAGTTGCTCTATATGACACCCTGTATTTGTATTATGTGTCAACAGTGCAATGACGTGAACACATCAAGATTAAAACCAAGATATTTTTCCTTTTGTTTTCAGTCTCTCATCCTGCCTTTATCACCAAAGAGAGTATACTGTGTAATAAGCCTTTAATTTCGTTGTTTAGATGCGGCAATGGCAGAAAATCATCTGTGTCAATCTGGAAGTGCCAATTGGAGAAGTCGAACTTAGTGATATACCAGGATTTTAAGCTGGTAATTTCAAGATGGAGAACCTCTAGACTTAAACAACCAATAAAAACTGAAATTTTGGAAAGCAGTATTGAAGGCCTTGTTGGTAAAACAGTTTTCTGCCAGAATTTACTTGCTCATAACAGTTATACAGTTACAAACTCAGTTTAAACAAAAGTCTCTAGAAAAGAGGCAGGAATCCAGTGAAAAACTCTCTGATCATCTGCTTTGCTACAAGGCAGTCTAAATCTGAGGGAGCCTGCTATAAAGCTGCCTTGGCAGCAAGAGGGCTAGATTTTCATTCTTGTGGAGAAATTTGTGCGAGTGTGCACATGCATGGGCGGGGCGGGGTGGTCCTAATCAGAACAAAACCAACATTGATCATATACAATTAAATTATTTTCCTCAGGATGCCTCTGATGTGCAAACTTAGATGCCAACTTTCAAACAGTGCTGTGTGAACAAACTAGGGCCGTGGCAGGAGAAAGGGAAATTTTTTTAAAACATAGGTGGTGGCAAGTGTCAAAAATTGGTAACGGCGACTCTGAGCACATCCTATATTCCCGGCTCGTTAGGTCTCTTTGCCACAGTAGAGATGCAGCATGCCTCTCTATGGCCCATGTAAATGAACATGGATGCAATATCCTACACAAAATTTTGCATTAATTTTGCATTTCAAAAATTCTGACTTCTTTTTAGGGCATATTCTGATATTATACTCTCATTGTATATCAATGACTTGCACATCTGTAGGAAGTAAAGGATATTAGAAATAATTTAGGCTTACTATACCTACCCCAGACCACAGTTTTTTTCTGAAAATGTAACATTTTAATAACATTTTAAATCACATTTTAGTATTTTGTGAAACATGAAATATATGACAGTGGAAAAGAAGTTCTGAAATCTCCTTCCGTTTATAATGATAAGCCATCACCTTCAGAATTAATGTGTTTTAAACATCCTGATGGCATTAAATCTATCCTGTCTAAGCTACACTACAATTTTGAAGAGACTAAGCTGAAGGTGTTTTTTAACTGTGATTTTAAAAAAAATGACCTCAGCTTAGGTACATCGTATTCCAACACTTACTATAATAGTGAAGAGGTTGTATTTTTACAATTGTTCAAAACTTCATGCATTCATAACAGAATTCCGTAAGTTAGGAATATGAATTACTAAAAAAAGTGTGAATTCAATGTTAATAATAATTTCAGGTTCATCTATCATGACTGGTAGGGGATCTATTGTGGTCTCAGAGTGGGTCACTTGGCCCATGCTTTAAAATATTATCCTGTGCGTTTTGCTGGTTGTCAGATCCATTATACTGTGGTACTACTCCTTTCGGTAACCCTTCTGGTGTTCTTACTATGTCACTTAGCATATGTGCATTTTAATTCTTCTGAAAAGCTAAGGCAAAGTATATACATTTGATTGGTATTCAGCTACTTTTTAACGACCTTGTGTCCTGGTTTGGCTTAATCTGTAATACTTCATTAGCATTCCTTTTTTCCCCTTCAACAGTGACTACTGAAATCAGAATCTTTTGGTTTTAATGGACTGCTGTCAAAGAGAAGGGAGGTCTTTAGGTTACTTGTCCAGAAGCATTTAGAAAAAAAAGGACACTAATACCATAGCTAGGTTGTGGAATTAGATACCATCCCATCTGATAGCTTAGCATTATCTACTCCTGCTATTTCTGCTACTTCTTCTGCCAAGGCAATAACCTCTAGCAGAAAGTGACTATGACAGTGTGAAAGTATGACATATGAAAGTATGCCAGTGGAGCACTGAAGTCTGCAACTCACAAGTTAAAATCACCTAAGCTGTCCGTTGGAACATGAATTATGTGCCAGAACTAAGCAGTGAACCATAGTGGTTCAGTTCAACACTGTCTCTTCAACAGACACAAGCTCCCTAAGTCCCACCCCGTAAACCGCCAATCTCTAATCCAAAATTTGGATCCTCAAAACCTTTACTCAACCTCTGCCTGACTCTGTGGACACATGCATGCTACATACAGAGACACTTTCACTAAGTGAAACTGTATGTAAGTGCCTGAAGGGAAGGTCTTGGACATGACAATACTAAGCAGATAGTTGCCTAAATCCAGCTGCATGCATATACCAGATATACCTCTTCCAGTGATGCACAACTATCAAACTTCCTTCAACAGTTCTTGCACTGGTCTTGGCAGTACTTTCTCCTCTTTGTCACTAGGCTAGGTGGCTAGGTATTTATCCAGAAAATGAAGACCGAAAATCAATTCTATCTGATAGTATCTATATCGACATCCTTACTTCCAAAGTAACTTATCACACTACCAAGTACAACAGGTCTGTGACCCACCTAGTCTTTACGGTCTTGTCATATGGGGGGTAATGGGAAATAGCAGTGGAGTGACAAGAACTCAAAAAGATACCTTGCATACTAGCCTAGAAACTACTTTCTTAAGCTTTGCCCAAACCACTGAGTATATTAGGAGAAAGGGCTGGCAAAAGTACTTCCCAAACTTACTCAAATGCTTGTCCAAATGCTTGACCAGTTCTGATTTTGGGTATGGTCACTAGTGCAACAAGTGGCATCAAGCTGAGAGCAGAAATAGGAAAAGGAACATTTTGCATCCATGCAAGATTGTCTCAGATGTCTGGATGATTGTTAATTGTTCTGGTTCACCCAGAGCTCTGTGATTTCTGTTTGCCTCAGTGAAACCTATAATTTCCTTTAAACTGTAAACCAGTCCAAGCCTCTTTGTTATGCGCTTGTTTGCAGTTATTTTGCAGGACATAAAACGTAGCATTCCCCACCATGAGAGTACTGCAGTATTTGTTAGCTTGAGGGTTGCAATGTGTCCTGGATGAAATGTATTAGTTGAAGTTACAAACCCAAGGAAGACTGGTATCTTTGCATAAAATTACAGTTATTTTTTTTCTAGATGTCCTGTACAGAGAGACTTTGCTATTATATACTGTTTTCAATATTCATCTTTTGTTCCAAAATGCCAAAGTGGAGGGAGGCCTTCATGGTTAAGATTACAGCTACATTTGGACTGATTTTAAATGAATAATGGAAAGTGTGCATCATGTTTTCAGGGAATAATGTTAGAGCTGCAGAAAACCAGGGTTTCTGGCTCACAAGATTTTTACCACTATTATTTAGTAACTGAGTGCCAGGGAGACAAAGAACATCTTCCAGTTGAATCTGGGTGACTGCAAAGTCAGGCATGAAAGAGGCTGAAACTAGGAAAGGCAGCTCAGTGCAGCACTATAATCGATCTTTTACAACCTTCACTAGAGAACTTTGGGTCTAAATCACCACATCATTCCTGGATTTTTTATTTTGAGAACTACCTAAAACACACTGGCAGCCTAGACTACAGGGGTCATTGATTTTGCTAACCTAGCTGAGGGCTAACCTATCTTTCGGCTACAGAATTGGACTACTAAATCACAGAGCATTGAGCTCTATACCTGCAAGTCACTTCACCTCTCATATATAAGAATTTTCTGGTTTTTGGGTCAGAAACTCTTGTGCAGTAACAACAATTGTTTGTTGCCTGAAGAATGCCCACTTCAGGGTCCTTTCATGGTAGGCATTGTAGAGAGCCTTGGTGTGGGATGAAAAATATTGAGGTTTTTGATTTTTAAGAATATTTGAGATTTTGGAAGAAATGTCAAAATAATTTAAAAAAAGGTCTTATTTTGAAAATTGATCTGTTTGGTTCATCATACATCATAGTGATTTTGAGAGTTACGTTTTGATTTTGATTTTAAAATACAAATTACTCATATTTCAGTTACTAATATGTTGAAGCTCAGGTCATTTTCAAGTAAAGAACTGTAGCATTTCATTGGAAATTGTCAGCATGGACTTCTCAGATGTTTAGCAATATTTCCCCATTGTTTATGAATTGGGATATTTACTAACATTAAAACTGTTTCCCAATCACTTTGGAAAGTTACAAATTGCCTCTACTTTAATAAACTCAATAATTTTATCTAGTTAAGACACTATCACATCGAGGATTTGACAAACCACTACTAGCTTTTACCAAAATCATGTGTTCTTGAAAGCAGTATCTATAAATTTTTCCAGGAGCCTAGTCCATACATAAAGAAGAATGAAAACCTAAAAGTGGATTTAGAGCAATTGGGTAATTTTCTAGATCTGGCAGCAGGGCTGAGACTGAGACTGCACAAGGGAATTTGGGGTCATTAACATCAGTAACAAAGCACTAGTTTGAGAGAGACGTGTTTTTGATGACTGTTATGATTTAAAAAGCACGACACTTGAGAATGAGCTTTATTCACAACAGCTACCCTATGAATTGTTAAAACAGGCCACCTAGGGTGATCAGCATGGTAAACTTTCCTGAACAAACATTGCTTAATATCATCAAGTGCTTCAACAGGCTGTAGAGTGGTCTTGAGTTTTCAGGAAATTAAATGAGATTGATAAGATTTTTTTATAGATACCTAGCAGAAAGACTGGCATGTCACAGTACTTGTGATAGAAGTACAATCATCACAGCTTGATAAACACTGTTATACAAAAAGCAAGAAGGAACAGTATAATTTGGGGTAACTGATAAAAGCTACTCCATTACCACTTATAAGCTGTTCCAGTTGCACCCCAACTCATTAGTGATGGAAAGTAATAGCTCCAAAGTGCCTATGAAATTATGTGGTGGTCTTAGTGCACCTCCCAGTGTCGGTGTGGTGATCAGACAGTCCACCTTGCCTCCAGGCATGTATGACACTGTCTTGGGATAACACAGCTCCTCAGGGTGGAGAAGGTCCCAAGGACCACTGATGATAATACATGAATTATTACCTTTCAAAGTCTTTGTCAATCTTTCATTTAATAGTACGTTAGCAATCCCTTGAGAGACATCATATCAGTACTCTTGATCAATCCAAGTGATATGTACTTCAAGGAAAGGTTCCTCTCCTTCCAAAACGTACAGTAATGTTTATTGCACAACCTAAGCACATACTGTTCATTGGATTTTACAAAAGAAATTCTACTCAAAATGTGCATTTGAAAATATAAACTATACCAGAATTTAGACAAGAATCCCACGCTATTCCTTCTTCACTGTATTTAAAAGATTCAGAAATATTTTATATTATAAATCCTTACTTTAAATGGGTTTTCTTTAGTGTCAAAGTAAATATTTCTAAGGGATTTCCAATTTGACAAATATTCTCTCCTTGAGAATTCTCCCTTTTTTATGAAACAGAAATTTGTGTATTTCCTAAATAACAAATACTCCAGTTCTCTGTGAACAACTTCAATGCACTCAATTGTACGTTTGTCTCACATTTGTGGAGCTATTGAAGAAATCTCAGAAATAATCCAGGAACTGACAAACAGAACTTCTCTTTACGTAATAATACTAGATATGTTCATGCCTAGCTATCCATGTTGATTATATTAGATGTGATTTTACTTGCACATGGATGTAGTGGCATCTTCAGTGCAGGAAACTGAACACAGCATACATTTAATCAGCTTTGAAGTGTTTACATAGTCATTGATCTCCTTGAACGCCTCCAAAATATGTAAAGTGGTTGTACAGTAGCCTAGGTTCCCAGCAAGGTGGCAAATGTTAAATTAATAGCATTGAACTAATTTGACTGCAGTCTTTTCTACTTTAAAAAAAAAAAAAATTAAACATTTTTGCCTTTATTTAGTTGTGATAATTTCTGATGTAGGCATATATATGGGGGACACACACATATACATTCTTTTCAAGTTATTCTATTTTAGTTCAGCTGAAAGATTTCTAATCAGTGTGAGTTCATTTGAAATAAAATGGTCAAACTGACCTGAAAAGTGTTTCCCACCAGCTTTAAATCAGTTTGAAAGGCACACTTCAAACTGAGCAAGTGCACCTCTTCCTTGTAGACAAGTCCTGACTCAAAGGATAAGAAATACCATTTTCCATGTATACAGGGCCCTAGGTATAAATCCTTGAAAATGTTGTCCTTAAAATGTATTCCGAAGCTCATTGTAGCTGCAGCATAATGCATTTACCAACATGCTTTAGTACAGCAAATGCTTTTTGGTCCATCTCTTCCATTCCAGAATTGTTTTCTGGGGAAACCCTTACCCTCTGCTTGATTTATGCAATACAGATGGTTGGTAAAACTTGAATTTTTATTGATGAATAGTAATATCTTTTTCAGCACCCTTAAAGAAAGTGACATAATTCTTTAAGACATAATATTACGCTTAGAAATTGCTCTAGAGGATCATCAATCTTTTGTGAAATTCTTCCAGCACTCTGCTAGTGTTAAATAAACCATGACTAGAAATGAAATTCAAAATAGTTTGAGTGATTTCTTCAAAACGTTCTCCATTTGCCAATTATGTAGCACTATATTTCATCCTATCAGTTATTCATTATTCTTTGCTAGAAATATAGCAATAGCAAGGGATTTCTGTGAGTTCCAGAAGAATTACAGATGACCCACTTCATGAAAACCAGGCATTATTTTATAAAAAATGACAAAGCTGATGAACTAAGTGATGATGACGTGGTATTTGTTTATAAGTGTTGGTTTCTTAACAAGAAAAAATATCCAAGCCCAGTTGAGAAGAGTGTTTATTCAAGGCCATGTTCCAAAAGGCTATCTGGGGCTTCTGAGTTGAAGTCTAATTCACACATCATCCTGATGGCCCTTAGCTGGTAACAGTTGCAAAAGGTAAAGCCCAGAAGGAATAAGTATAATCCAAATATGTTTGTCTTAATATTAAAAAAGGCCATACCCTCATCTATGTTCCTTCTTCCCAAATCTCCTTGAAATCCTTTCCTTACTACCATATTCATTGTCTTACTGTCCCTCCTCCCCACGTCAATCTTTCTTTTAGCTTTGCCATTTTAGCTCATATCCTGAGTTGGAACCCTTAAACACGTTCTGAGTTCAGCTGGCTAAAGTTCCTTTTAAAGCATTCTAGGTATTTTCATAGCTGAGGGTGTTTTGACTTAGCTTCAAAATTCAGAGGAACTTCCTTTCAAGTCCCACAGCATCAGGAGCTCTGATCCAAGGATGGTGATGTTCCCCCACAGCCTGGCTGTGCATTTCACCAGACTGAAGGCATCGGCCTGGACCTTGAAGAGTTCTCTGCCCATAGAGAGAGCTGAGTCAGGAACCTGTTTAAGGCTCCAATGTGATGTTTGACATATAAAATACAAGCAAGCACCTAAAATAAGATAATAAGGTGGGTGCAGTGGGAAGGCAAAGGCTTGGTATTACTTTTTCTTTGTCACCTCCTTTCCTGGCCTCACAGGCAACCTTGGCCCAGATTAATAGGGAAAACAAATCTTGATGTTGCTCACAGTACATTACATACCATCCTTATTGCCACTGAAAATCAGAAAATGGTGACCTAGAAGAAGAAGGTTATGTTTTGAAAAATCTCCATTTTTTTCAGACTTCCCTAACTGGTTGATCTGTCACTACTGTCTCTTTGGTATGAAGAGATACTAGTTATGAGAGGGGCTGTTTTCTGCCTCTAAAAGAAAAGATGGTGTGAGCCTACACAGGCATGATTAGGTGGTGTGCTTTGATTTAGGTTAGACATCAAGAGGCATTTCTTCACAGAAAGAGTCGTTAGGCAGCGGAATGGGCTACCCAGGGAGGTGGTGGAGTCACCATCCCTGGAGGTGTTTAAGAAAAGACTGGATGTGGCACTTAGTGCCATGGTCTAGTTGACGTGGTGGTGTTAGGGCAAAGGTTGGACTCGGTGATCCCAGAGGTCTCTTCCAACCATATCGATTCTGTGATTCTGTGGTTCTGTGATTTCTGTACTTGCTGGAAGTTTTTAACCTGTCCTCTGTAACACTAAATGACTCAAAAATCATGACAAAAATCTAGCTTTCTAATATATGTGTAATATAAGAGATAATAAATATAAGAAACATCAGCAATAACTCTGAGGAGTTGCTTTAAATTATGGAAAGTAAATAGCAAAGTTGATCGCAAGTAAACCAAACTGTTTATTTTCACTTCTTGTACTAGTTTATGGCAAATCAATTCAAAGTTTATCTTGTGTGTTTTAAATAGTGATTTTCCATTAACAAGGCATATACCAGAAAAAATCCTAAAAGCACTAGCCCTTTAGTCCTTATTATCCAGGTTTTGATTCTTAGAATATGTCAACATCATACAATGGAAATCAACATTTTAGAATAAGCCCCAGTGTAAGTGTTGCTACAGTGCAGTGCTTGGTCAGGCTATTCCACCCTGTGCGGCTGAAGTGCTTTCAGGACTCAACTGACACTTCTGCCTAGTATTTCATCAAGTAGAATGCCTAGCTGAGGCATCTTTGCACAAGAGTCCTTTGAAAAATGTACATTCATGCCTTTGGTGGCAGATAGGCAGGAGTACAAAAGAATGGCTGTGGCTCAAAGACCATGTCATGAACTCAGGTCTGAGAAGAATCAAAGGGAATGAGGTCTGAGTAGCCAACCACAGACCCATGGGGAAGATGAATAAGAACTTTATGATATAGCTTCATAGACATACAAAGTTTGAGTATGACTAGAGCTTAAAGTGATGCTGACCCAAAGCCCAACAACTTCTTTTTACTTTCCCAAGAGAAGATTCCATAAAAATCAAATAATTCAGGTTGGACAAAACCCAAGTTTTAGTGAACTATATCTCAGTTGAAGATATTTGACCAGCTCTAACAGTTTATAAAACTTACGGAGACATAAGAAGTGAATTGAAGCAGTTCAACATCTGCTACTGTAAATAAAACCTTTAATCCTAATGATTAAAGTAAATAGGGCAGCTGTCATGACATCCCTAACACTTCATTAAATCAAAAGTCCACAGCACCTGTAGAGCTGAAATTTTACTGCAATCCCAACATGTGAGACTTGTGTGTCAATCCATGAGACTGGTGGGTTCTGGGAGTGATAACCAGCAGTGATAACCTTTATTCTTACTGTGAGTAAATGGGGAAGGCATCCCTTGTCTGCCAGCACTGCAGAAGAGAAATTACAAAGAATAATCATACGCTAAAATGAGAGAGAGAGAAAAGGATTGTCCTCATTAGAAGTACAAAAAATGACCCATAATATATCAACCTGTTAATCACAAAGGAAGAGATCCTATTTCACAGTTATAATTTCTTCTCTCTTAAGAAAATAAATTGTTTATTTGTTTATTTCCTTTTGAAGCTAACTGAGTTGACTTAAAAAACAGTCAGAATCTGCCTTTCATGGATGGTCAGTGATTTTTAAAAAGAAGGTATTGAGAAGTTTTTTGAAACTTGTCTCTTGTGCCTCCAAGTAATTCATCTGCTTCACAAAAGAATACCCCTCTTCCCTCAAAGTCCCCCCCTAATTAAAATCCAAAGAACTGTGTCCTTTGTGGTTATGACTGACTTTTTCCAAATTATAAGGAAAAAAATATATCACTATATCTGTAGAGCAGCGTTTCTTTCCCTGGAGATTTATCATCAAGAAGTCTGAGGAACTTATCTCCCTAGAGTGTTTGAAATACATGGGAGACAACTTGTTCTCAATGAGTTTGGTTTAATACAGATGCTCTTCATTCTTCATAATGTACATGATTATTTTCAGCATAATAACAATTTTGATATTACTCTCTTTACAAGAAATGCTGCTTATACTGGTTCAAAACTGAAAACATTTTTCACACAGATGAACCTGATATATTCACACACAACAGTGAAGCTGTTTAAGAACTACAATCAAATTTTCAGGTAAAGACTAATGAACTCATCACTACTGGAACAGATGGCACAGCCCATTTTCTAGTCTATTAACTTTCATAGATCACTGAAGAATCATCATGTAATAGAGATAATCCAGAAAACAGGGAAGATTCCTGAACTAGATTTAAGATGTTTTTGCCATTTTGGTTCGATTTATAGGATCACTTAATTTTGTTACACAAAAGATAAGGATACATAAAGATTTTACACATATATATATATATATATGAATATTTGATTGAAACTGGACAAATCAAATAATGCTCTAGCACAGAAAATATTTATAAGCAGAATATAAATAATCCTGAGCTGTGTCCATTTGACATAATTTATGGAAGTTACTATTTGTTATTAAATGGTAATTTGAGGTAACTTAATTTCATCAACAAATCACTATCAAGTTATATAAGTTACTTTGTACAAATATGTAAACTACCTCTATAATTCTTTCAGAAAAGTTATTCCATTTTTCAAAGGAATCAGGGAGAGATTGGTGAACTTCCCTTTTAAGTTAAGAAAAGAAAATTACTGTTTTCATGTGTGCAAAAATAAATGTCTAAGAAAAACTAGCTCACAAGAGGCTCACTCTAGCGTATTTCATGTTAAGTGTAATTCAAAGTCTCATTATCAATGTTTGACCCAGGGGTTGTTGTTTCCACTCAGTGGTTATTAATTCACTCAATGAGTCACCTGAAAGACAGTAATTGAAAAGCTGCAGTGAGATGACTCTCTGTACAATGTATTGTAAAATTATTTCCATTTGGAGACTCATCCTTTGTTGCTCTCAACAGGAAGAAAAGTTTATATGTAAGAATGTACATAATTTTTGAGTCCAACACTTCCATTTGTAAGGCAAAAGACATCTTTTGGAGTCAATCAAATTAAACACTCAAACAGAGGAATCATTGTGTAAATAATCAGTAATTTATAAGTGTTAACTGTCAAAAATATTTTTATAATTTGTTGCAGTATTCAGTTACTGACTCACAGAATTTTTATTAGATCCAGTTAAACAGAACAATTGACAATATTATATTTCTTCAGGGCCCTTTAGTGGAATTGAAACCATTTTTAACAGTAAATTAGAATTATTCAGAATTTATTTAAAAGTTACTATTGAATTTCATGTATATTTCCTACAATTGAAAACACATCTGAATTAGCTTATTGTATAACTACTTCAAATGACCAAAACTAATATACCTTGTGTGAAATATGAAGCAAGAATTATAAATTGAATTCAATTTTGTCTTTACCTACACATATTTAAAACCTACCTCTGCTTATATAAGCAATATCTGAACCTACCCCAAAGAACAACTCTTCCATGTATGAACAGATAATCCCAAGTATTTTACCCTATTAAGATAGTACTTATTTCACCATTTTTCTTTTGTCTGCAGCCTAGAAGTAGCATAGCACTATCAGAATTGCAGCACTAAACACGTAATCCTTAGGCCTGACTTGAAATCATACTTAAAAATAAACAAAGTAATAAGGAATAAAAAAAAGAAAAATATTTTCCTTCTAGATCATTTTATATGTTAAACATGCCATAACATGTTATAAGACTGTCCCAGCTAGTTAAAACCTTGCAATACACAGTATTTATTTAATAGCATTTATTATGAATTACTGTATGAAAATTTAAATTCAGGAATAAACATGGGCATTTTTAATGTCCAAAAGAAGCAATGCTTGAAAATTGAACCTATGAGTTGTATCTAACCTGTGTGCAATTAATAAAATCTGCAAAAATTTTAACACTAATTGTAGGAACACAACTAGGTAGACAGATCCAAAGATAGTAAAAGAAACAGCAGAAGACACTTAGTAGGCGTAATCCTTAAATGGGAAAAAAAATAGCCAAAATATTTGTGAAAATAATGGAAGGCAGTGACTTATAAAAGTATACTGTAAGTTTGTTTCCTGATGCCTGACTCTGGTCTACAGCCTTTATCATAGCAACATAAGTCAGGTCAACTGAGGTGCGTCCACCTTCAAAACCAGTACAAACTGTAACCTATATCACCTTATGCTTATTATTCAAAGTTTTCTAATTGTCTCTAACTAAACTTGGTATTTTATAGAGCTTCATATCTGTTCTACTTCTGTAAATTCCCTACTACTCCCCACGAAAGCATACTCAGTAACCTTTTCACAATAGGTAAACAGCAGAGCTGGGTGGCCCAAGTCATTCACTGAGGGCTGTGCCTGGTTGTAGTGATGCCCTTTAGGGTAGTTCAATGGGAGAAGTGGTGGGAGAGGGACTATAGTGGAAGTTTCCTGCACCCAGGAAATGTGGGCTTTTTTATATCCCTCACAAAAACCCCATATCGTGGTCCCTGTCTCTCTCTGGCATACCATGGGACAACATGAAGTTGGGCAATGACACAAGTGGTTTAATGAAGGAATAGTTGCCCTGGGCATGTGGGCTGAAGGCCCCAAAGTTGAGAAGAAGAGAGCACAGGAGAGATGGCAGAGGCGAGGTGCCCACCCACCTCATAAGACTTTTTGAAAGGGCATCTCAAGTGTTTTTGTAGCACTAAGAGTCACAAAACCCAGTGTTTGTGCAGACACAGCATGGTGTCATTGAAGGAAATCACAACAAACCGCAATGTAGCTGGCAGGAGTGGTTAACCCACCACCTTCAGGGCTGCACTGGGAAGCCAAAGCGGGAATTTGCCAATCTGAGTGCCGTTGCTAACTCAATTGAGCAACGGTCTTGGCAGAACCAGGTTTTCACCTTTCCCGCGCCACAGTCTGTAAGTAAATGTGAGAAGTGAGTTGCTTTCCATTCAGTTTCCACAAACATTACTCTCACTGTTGTTTAGGAAAGATGAAAGGAGTTATGGGAAGAATGGATGCCCAATCTGAAACAGTGTTGCTACTCTTCATTTGTAGCTTTATTGTATACCAGGATGTTAATCATATAAGTCCGTGCTCTCATTCAAATTTGCTTTTCTATTGATACAAAGATATTTTCTAAACACTTTTTTTTTCCTTAAAAATAAGATATATGTGGTACCATGGAAAGTAATTTAATTCCAAGTTTGGGAATGCAGAAAAATAATTCTTAATTCATTCATGGATTTATTTTATGCCTTTTCTACAACACCAGGCTTTACTTCCTCAATGGGTTTCAGAGGAATTTGACCTCTATCTGAAAATCTGAGGTTTTGCTTTTGAAACTCATTGGAAATCTGATGTTAGAAGACTGTCTTGAAATATATTTATTGTACCAATGACATACTAATGACATGAGTTAAAAATACAACAAATGTTACGATTGATACAAAAATGCCTGGCACATTATTATATAAAACTTGAAAATCCTCACAAAAAATGTGTTGTGAAAACAAAGATTCCAAAGTTATAAAAACCCATTATAGTCATCAAATAGTCATTAAATTATATTCTCCACTATGTATTGCATATGACCTCTCAACCTACTTCAAACTGCGGGTCCAAAATTGAGAGGTGGTAAGATGGAAAATGTTCTCACCATCAACAGCAGGTAAGCATGTGCAGTGTCTTAAAATATCAGGTCTTTCATTTCTTTGTGCAGTACTTACCTGTCCATTTCTGCGCAGGATGTTTCCTGTCTGGGGCATCTCAAACAGTTATCAAATAGTTCCTATCCCATTCCTCTTTACTTGTTTAAAACAATTTATTGTTACCCATTGTGCTGGGTAGATTTTGGCTGGAGTAGAGTTAATTTTCTTCATAGTAGCTGGTATGGGGCTATGTTTTGGATTTGTGCTGGAAACAGTGTTGATAATTCAGGGATGTTTTAGTTACTGCTGAGCAGTGCTTACACAGCATGAAGGCCTTTTCTGCTCCTCACCCCATCCCACCAGCAAGGAGGCTGGGGGTGCACAAGGAGTTGGAAGAGGGCAAAGCCAGGACACTTGACTCTGGCCAAAGAGGTATCCCATACCATATGATGTCATGCTCATCAATAAAACTAGGGGCGAGGTTGGCCAGGGGGCCTCTGCTGGGGGACTGGCTGGATATGGGTCAGTTGGTGCTGAGCAATTGTTTTCATTTGCATCATTTGTCTTTCTTGGGTTTTATTTCTCTCTCTTTGTTATTTTCCTTTTCACTACATTTATTATTACCATTTACTATTATTATTATTTATTTCAATTATTAAACCGTTCTAATCTCAACCCACGTGTTTTCTCACTTTTATCCTTCCAATTTTCTTCCCTCATCCTGCTGGAGGGGAGAGTGAGCGAGTGGCTGTGTGGTGCTTAGTTACCAGCTGGGTACCATGACACCCATCTTCTAAGAGTATTACGAAGTTTATAAAAACAAAGATGATTTCTCCTTTACTGAACAGCTACAGGGTGTGAAAACCTGGCTGGAAGCCTCACAAACTCTACCATGTTGTAATACACTGACAGGCAGTGGGCAGAAGCTGGAAAGAAATTCCAGAAAGCCAGATATTGTATTTCTCAGCTGCATTGATCAAGCTGAATAGTTTAAAAAGGAAAGAGTTATACTTTAGGCAGATATCTTCAGCATTTAAATCAGGGATACAGTTGTATTAGCACATACTTTAGGGCATTCTGTGCTGCAATAAAAGAATAAGAAAAGCAGGAGAGTAAAGTACATTTCCCACTGGGCAAAAACGGGAAAGGAAGGAAACTGAATTCTGACCTCAGAAAACAAAGTAATATTTTTCTTTTCAAGACAGCAAGTCTGAGGGAAATATGCCAGCAGCTTTGAGTACCTAAGCAAATCAGGAAAATGACAACAAAAGAACATGCAGCATGTTGCCAAAGAGACCTACCAAGGCAATCGATCAAGTGCACAAAGCAATATTGAAGCAGGTGCAGATCCTGGAAAATCACAGACAAGTTAAAGAGTTCTGATATTGCTGATGTCAGTGTAAAAAAAAAAAAAAACAAAACAAAATAAAAAAACAACAAATTGAGTGTAAGGCTTCCATTGCTATAGCAAAGAACAGTAAGGGCTGAACTTTTGAGAGACAGTTACTTGTAAAAACCCGATCATTTCTTGCACTGAACCTCAGCCAGTGAATTGAACTGGTTTGCAAACAAGAGATCAAACTATATAATCTAATGAACCACAAACAAGTATGTGCTTCTCCAATGGAAATATTTAAATGGGGAAATGGGGACAAAAACCAAAAAAATCTTCAGCTGCTTGAGTGTAAAAGATTGTTGAAGTTAGAGCCTTTTGCTTGGCAAAAACAGTCTGAAAGTTGCTTATAGAAAAGAGAAGTTGAACTAGGTTGTCCTACAGCTGCAAAGAAAAATCAACTAAAATAATAGTGGTATCTCAGAGAATGTTTTTGCTGTTTTCAGAAATATTACAGTTTTCAAAAACATATACAAACATTGCTGCAAAATGGTCTGTAATGTTACGGAAGTTGAATTGTTGGAAACACTTCCAAAAGGGCAAAGTCAGATTGTGAGGATAAAACAAGCTTACTCATTCTTGAGGCCTTGTTCCTTAAGTTCTGCTTTCACACCACAGGTAGAGAACCAGTGAACTGTCACTACTGCACAAGCAAGGATTGAAGGGCATTTGATCTACGAAAACCTTTCAAAAGTGCTTAGAGTTTAAAAACAAGAGCTTTCAGATTATTTTTCAGTGTCTGACTTTTCACAATCACAAATGAAATTTTTGTGAAGTTATTCTTAAAAATATGCTTGTTTTCTGTTAATAGTGGCATGCAATACTTTGTAACATTCTATGGCTTTAAAATCCTAAACTCAATGTTTCCTGCAGATTCTCCTGTTACTTGGATTACACCCACAATATTTCAAAGTTATCCTCAGTGGAAAAACATCAGTAAGGTGATCAACCTTACAATCTATAAATGGCATCAGAAAAAGAGTATGTGACATTTGAAGCCATTATAATTTTTCATAAAAATTATTAAGAACAACTTGTACCTAGAGATAATTAAAAATTTTGCAAAATTTATTTTTTTGCCTTTAGAAGTTAAAATTTCATTTGGATTTTGATAAGGTAGTACAAAAGGAATCAAAGTTTGGTTTTCACTGACATTTTCGTTGAGGGATAAAATCATTTCATGATCAACATTTTGTGATTGTTATTGATCCAAGTAAGTGCTTATAGTCATTTTTCAGCACTGAATGCTCATTTTCTTTGCTTAAAAACAGAATTGTTAACAATTCTGATTTATTTCCCCACCTTTTCATATGCAATCAAGATCAGATGTCAAGTTCAACAAACAAATAAATAGGTTACTGAGAACGTCAACATCATACATCAACATTTTTAAAGAATGCAAATATTATATTGGTTGTGTCGTGTTACGCATCAAATGTTAATCTTAGTTTCTACATCAATAACTGTAAAAGAGGATCAATGTGAAACATTCCCAGCGTTAACTTTTTTATTAACTTTTTGGCTGAGTAACTAGAATGGAAATATCCTAAAAACAATTGAGTGATTTAAATGCTGATTTTGAAAATTACTTTGCTATTTTGATAGCTAAACCTTATAGAATATCAGCTGCAAAAGACATGAATTACATTTTGAAAATCAAACCCACAAACTCCTCAATAATTCACCTATTTTTTAATGAAATAATTTTTACTTATAATTGGTAATGTGAGTATTCTGAATATTATAATTAATTGTTTAGAAATACAAGCTAATTCCATGTTCATCTATCTTTTATATTGCTTCAGAACAAATAAATGTACATATTATTTTTTTCATGTTTTAGTCAAATATAGTTGTCTGTTGATCACACTTGAAATATCCCATGGACCTGAAAGAATTTAGCTAATTGGCATGTAATCGTTCCTTAGAAGAAGAGTGGGCTACACATGGCATATACTTCACACTTTTTAGTCACTCTATTTTTAAATTCTTGCTGGCAGTCTCCCACAAATCTGTTTAGAAATTTGAAGACTGTTCTGGCTGATGGAAATGTGGCAAAATGGTGGGTTTCCTCTGAGATACATGAAAAAAGACAAATCATGTAGTATTAACATCAAGAAAAATCACTGCTTAAAATTGCTGCCACAATATGGCCTTTAGTGGAGGAATTTGTTACATCTAATGGGCAGCTGTCACTTCAAGAATCTTGAGTATACATGGAAGAAATAGCCTTGAGAAAATAATAAGGAGGTTAAAAGTTATCTCGTCTAGAAAACAAAAAATTGTGTTCTACGTTCTGTATCTGTCCTGCTATAGCACATATTTTGGCTATTTTGCACTGGCTTGTCTGACTGTGTTAATCAGCTCCAACCTATCTAAATACTTCTTGGTGACATTATTAGTTCTGTAGTCATTGTCAGTCTGCAAGTGCATTCCAGTACTTTTCCTTTGTTCTGAGATAACATGTATCATAAAAACAATTCCATTGTTCTAGTGCAATGCACTCGGCTTTATTGCTTGCTATTAGAGCTGGTTGGAAAATCTTTATTGAAACAAGCTTTTAGCACAGAAAATCAGAAAACATATTTTCATCAATATTTTAGTAAAAATGCTCTTTCGATTTCCAGTCAGTTCTGTTTTCTGTAATCTAAATGCTGGCTGTTATCACCCCTTGCAGAGCATGCTGGACACCAAAAATAAAGACTGTAGCAACCATCCCACTTTCAGACATGAGACCTCCACCTCATTTAGATTCCTTTTCACAGTCCTATATCGCCTTCCTCTCTTTCCTCATGATTCCAGCCATTTCTTGTGTCTTATCAAATCATGTTATTAAACTGAAAGTTTGCAAGACTTGTAATCCTGTGTCAAATTTGGACCTCGGGAGCTTCCCAATCTGCCACTGTGCTGCTGAATGCAGCTACTTAGAGTTTCAGACATGCACTAAAGCTAGAATTAGGCCTTCCTTGTCTG
This sequence comes from Cariama cristata, assembly GCF_000690535.1. Lineage (NCBI taxonomy): Eukaryota > Metazoa > Chordata > Aves > Cariamiformes > Cariamidae > Cariama > Cariama cristata. Next base: position 108,529 of record NW_009634063.1, read on the forward strand.
TCAGAGAAACTGAGTAGTATCCCTGATAGCCAGTGGAGGTAAGAATGAAATTTATAATAAAAAAATGAACTGAATGGAAAGTGTCTTGGAGGCTTATTGGATCTGTTTTACAAAATTCTAAAGGGGATGAGATCTAATTGATGGCCCTTTGAGAGGAATAATAGCAAAAAGGTGGATTTCCTGTTTTCTGAACGTGCTGGAAAGTTGCAGTGCTTGCTTGGCTAAGGATCAAAACAGTTAGCCACTCTTCCAAGGAAACTAGCTATGAGACATGAAAAGTAAAAGCATATATTGTAATTAAGAGGAAAGGGTGCCAGTGTTTGCGAGAACTGATAAATATGAGCCATAGTGTTGGGAAAATGAGGAAATTACTCAAATCTCAATGCACCCAAATAAGACAAGCATGCCTCAACTTAGTACAGCAGTACTTCAGAGATATTTTTCTGCCTACAGCTTTCTCATTCATTTTCAGAGACGAGGCATGGATTCTGCACCCATGCTGAAGCAAATTGTGCATCTATACCAGTGCAGTTAGGCTGATTCATATAACCGTGGCAAAAAATTCTAGTGAGGGTTTGGTGAAACTTCAGAGTCTGCCAGAGCATTTTATCTGGTATGCAAGTCATTCCTTTTAGTTTTCATTTTTTTTCTGAAGGCCTCCCACCACACAGTCAGCTATGTATTTAACATTATAGCAAAATATAACAATCCCCTATACCCCTAGTATTTAGTAAGAGACGCTACCGTTTGCCTCCCTGTACTTTCACCTTCTCTTGAAAACTTGATGTTGCAGAAAAGAGGGGAGACAACCTTATGTGATCAGAGAGCCCCTGGTAGTTTATCCACAGGCTCTGTGAAGACCGAGGGGGGGAAATCCCTAGAACAAAAGACCATGTTAGAGGTTCATTTGATATGTGCTGAGAAGCCTTATCTTTTGGCCTACTTAACAGGTGAAAAATTGGAAAGGACTGCAAATGACACGCAATTCTTCACTGGTTTGATCACATTTCCAATGATGGAAGACCAGCAGGAGACTGATGTGAGGGAAGCGTTGTGCAGTATGTGCCTGCTGGGGTGTTCCTGACAGCAGTGCATGTTATAACATGGATTACTGTCACACAACATATTTGGCAAAATTTAACATGCTTCCAGCCTTCTAGGCACCCATATTAGATCTTCCTTGAACAAAACCCAAACCCCATACTTTTCGAAGTTCATTATTTGGGACACTTCAGCTCTGTTAATTACATCACATAAGCATTCAACATCAGCAGAAACCTCTTTAAGAATGGCTGCAATTACTCTTGGAGTCAAGGCTTCCACACACGATCTCTATGAGACACTGATATTGCTACAAGCAGGATCAGGGCCTTGTGAACACTTGCTGCTTTGCAAAATCCAAGCAAAACCCAAGTATATTCTGCATCCTCTAGAGTTCACAGCAGTATTTTACAAAATGTTTCGAAAATTATTTTGAAACAAAAGAGATTCAAAGAAGTTTCAGAAAAGACATTGAGTGCACAAGCACAGCACAGGGCTTTTGCCCTTTCATAATTTTATTTGCTTCCAAAGTTTCACAGCCATTAGGAATACTTTGCCTCCTTAAAGCTTTTGCTGGCTCTTGTCAGACTGGCATTTTCCCTACTCAGCAGGCACTGACAGTGACAAGTGAGAGCACTGACTCTCCACTGCTGGCTACCTGCTGCCTCTCTTCTCCTGTTTCCTCAGGAATAGGGTCTGATCTACAAAAATAAAGCAAGAGGAAATGAATCTGCAATTAATATTTTAAGCTCTTTGCCTTTATTTTCATTGTATTTTGAATATTATTTCCCACTATTTTAATTTAAGAAAAATCTTTTTTTTAATGTAAAATATCATCTTACTATTTTTCCCACAGAGATGGGATGAGTGATTTCTCAGGGGAGCGTGGATAATGAGTTATGACATTTGTGCATTTGCTGGATGTCTTTAAACTCAACCTTCTTCAGCCAACCAAATGCCTCTGTTCAGAAGAACAGATTATCAACTCGCAATAATGGGCACTGCCTTTTTCTTCCTAGGGGACAGGCTAGACAAAAAAAAAAAAAATCACAGTTCTTTCCCTGGTTCTCTGGCTTTTGCTGAACTGTGACTGCCCAGCACTCTGAATTGCTTTGTCCCTGTCCTAATGTCAGCCATCACTCCTTTTAAAGTTTGCTGTCTTCTCCGAAGCAAATCCTTCTTTTATTAAAGTAGGACTTTGCCTTAGTACAAGCATCTGCAACCAGACTTTTGTTTGAGGTTTTGATGGGTGTTTGCTATTTAGGTTCAATGAACAATGAAAACATCAGCCACCCAGGAGAGTGTAGTAAGAACATCCAGATTCCTTATTCAAGTGATCTGTAAACAAAGACAGGAGGAGTTACGAGATCAAACCAAGACCAAGATGCCTAGCATAATCTTGATTTAAAAACCAAAACCCATTTTGTTTCCTAGCAAAGGTCGAATAACAATGGTAAAGATTTATTAAGGAATGTGAGATAAGAGTTTTGGTTTGTTGTTTGGTTTGGTTTTTTCTTCTTTTTTTTTTTTTTTTCTTGGAATCCTATTGTTGGGCCTTTGCCTATTACTACTTAAATCAGCAATAACACACCTTGGGAAGATTTTATTTCTACTGCTTGTTGAGAACCTGGCCCATGCATAGATGACTGACCATCAAGGCCATCAATGTGGCACTTCTTTTGAGTCATATGGTAACAATATTTTTTAAATCTAGTCAAATTCCTAGTGCTGTCTCATTTAATCAAAATATTAATCATATGAACAGCAATGATCAAATGCACATCAGAGGATGCAGGTCAGACAGGAAATGGTAATCAGTGAAATGATAATCAAAATGCAAGGAAAAAAATGCATCTGAAAAGTGAAGATAATATCAAATAACACTGTTACCTTGTTTTTCCATTTTCAGTGGCATTTCAGTTTGGTTTTGCATCACATGAACAGGAAGGCTGGGTAACAGACTGCAGTAGGTATCGAAAAACAAGCAAAGATGAGAGAAACAGAACAGTGGGAAATATTTGAAAAGGCAAGGAGTAAAAATGCATAACTAAGAAATGAAACGAAAAAGGAGGAGATTTTACAAGGTAATATACAGAGGTCACAGCAGGAAAGCCATGACACTTTCCCTATACCATTCAAAAATCCATGCAACAGGTTCTCTAGCCCCCCATGACAAAATTAATCTTCAATTTTAAATAGGTGGCATTCCCTAACACAAACAGTGTTTCAGCCATGTGCTCATTCATCTGCCTACTCCATCTAGCTGTGTTATATTCTATTTTTTCTCTGTCACAAACTGTGTGCTATAAGAATTCTGCCCCATATAAATTCCATATAATTACTTCTAAATGTCACTGTGATCTCCAGTTTATTCCACATTCTCAGATACAGTATTTTTTGCCCTGTCTACAGCTCATTGTCTTTTTAATATCTGACTTCAGCCTACCCAAATTCCTAGCTGCTGTATCCCCTAATCTCAGACCTTTTGAGTGATTTTTCTTGTCCTTGGTTCCCTGTATATTTCTTCGCCTGTTTTGAAAATATTCTCCTGGTAGAGGATGGTATTTAGTACTTGGGTCCTTCCCTCTTGCAACTGTGCTTATCTGGCAGCTCATCCTGGGCTTCTGGTTTCTGACCTCAATAGGAGAACTGACAGCTCTCTCCTTGGTTTGGGAAAGAACAGGATTTCTTTATTAGACTCTTCTTCCTAAGGGAACAGGGCTTACATTATTATGTTGTCTGCATCTGCCGGAGTCATCCCTTCCCCCACCTTTTGAATCAGTATACCTATTTCTGTCAAATTGCTTATTTCAATCAAATCTGACACAGGGTAGATCTATTTAAAAAATTACGTTTTCCCAGATTTCATGACAATAGGAATTTGGGTAGACAAAGAACATCTTACAGATGCCTAAACTGAAGGAAAACCTTCAGTGTAACCCTGCTTGCTGTTGTGCACTGGAAACTCTACACCGAAGATGGTTTAATAAAGAGAGGAGCTGTGGAGATGCTTGAATTAGAAGTGGTGATTTCTTAAACAGTCAGGTCAATCAATCCTGACATATAAACCCATGCAGCACCAGAGTTCATTACAGTCATCAGTGCTCAAAGAACTTCCTGTCCATTTTTAATAAAAACAGTAACTTTCCAACATCAGCGCTTCCCTTTATCCCAAATATCATGGGTAGAATTTGGGTAGAGAGTGAGAGTTAGCTCAGATCTCTGCTACGCTGTAAGTAAACCTGGGGAAAATGGCCCACAGTTTTGGAGGATCAGATCTAGATCTCAGCTATCTACTTGAATAAAAATAGCACTTGCTTACCAGGAAATAATTGTGCACAGTGGGAATTTTATATTTTTTTTTAGCTTATGAAGTACAAGTAGCTTAGCATATCTGTAAGCAAAACAAATTACAAAGGTTCCCCTTGCAGCACATTTCACTTTTCCTTTCAAAAAAGCATAATATGTTTATGAAATTAGGATATTCCTCCAAAGGGTCTTGGATAATGATAAAATATATGAAATAACTACTGTAGGCTTTGAAATCAATGTTGCAGAAGATAAGGATTTAGCTAGGATGTAGCTCAGTCAAACCTGATTAATTTGTGCCTGCTTGTGCCTAAGCAACCAAAACATTTCACTGCCAGGCAGTGCAAATGACAAGCACTGTATGTGCCACTGCTTTGTTAGTCTGGAGGGGATTCTTTTTAATATTTATAAAAATGATCTGCAAACTGATTCAGCCTAACTAGGTCTGTCTGTACTACCATTATCTTATCACATCCCACAGGGGTACAAAACCTCAATACTGAATTAATCTTAATACGACGATTTAAAAGAAAGAAAAAGGAGAAACTACTATGCTGGCCTAAAACACTGGAGAATACAAATTTTATTTATGATTGTTGTTTGAGAAGACGACAAAGACATTTTAATAAACATCTGTCAATAAACATCATAGTATTTTTTAAAAAAAATTCTGTGTCCTTTTTCTCAAACATTTAAAGACATCGGTCTCCACTGAAAACACGGATTTTAGCAAGGAGTTACATTTAACAGGAGCTGACAAGGTTGTTGACTTTGTAGCTGTCTAAGAAGATAAACAGTAAAAATGGAAGTGCAGATATGACCCTATCCCTTGCAGTACAAGAAACTTGTGGCATTACAGCATCAAGTTGCATGTTACTTTACATAAAAAGATTCCATATAAGTCATGATAGAAAATAAACGTATTTATTATGTAATAGATATCTACAACCTGACTCACAGTGGAAACAAAACTTAGGAAATCATGGCCCCTTTCTGTGCATGTGTGTGCATACTTGTATGTCTGTTTTCTAACAAATTACGTGTTAACAGCTTTTAACTAAATCTGACAGAGATGAAGATTTTAAAGACATTAATTCCTAGCAGCATACTGAAAATAGGAAGTTAAGCAGGGAACCAAAAGTGTCTATGAATTTCCCTTGAGGGTGGAGTTCATTAGAACTTAACCTGGATACTGCAGTGAAAGACAATAAAAAATGTTTCTATAAATACCTTAACAACAAAAAGAGGACTAAGAATATCCATCTGTTATTGGATGCAGGGGAAACAAAGGATGAGGAAAAGGCTGAGGTACTTAATGCCTTCTTTGCCTCAGTCCTTAATAGTAAGACCAGTTGTTCTCTGGGTACCCAGCCCCCTGAGCTGGAAGACAGGAATGAGGAGCAAAATGAAGCCCCCATAATCCAAGGGGAGATGGTTAGCAACCTGCTACACCACATAAACCTCATAAGTCTCTGGGTGAGATGAGATCCACCCAAGGGTGCTGAGGG
>NW_009634064.1:0-14007 GCF_000690535.1 Cariama cristata
GGGGGGGGCCGTGGTGAGCATCACCCTCTCCCCTTAGGCGCTGGATAAGATCCGCTATGAGAGCCTGACTGACCCCTCAAAGCTCGACAGCGGTAAGGACCTCAAGATTGACATAGTCCCCAACCCCCGGGACCGCACACTTACTCTGGTGGACAGTGGCATTGGGATGACAAAAGCGGACCTCATCAACAACCTGGGTACTATTGCTAAATCCGGTACTAAAGCCTTCATGGAAGCCCTGCAGGTGGGTTGCTTTTGGCTGCGTGAGTTCCTAGGGCCTGGGCCACAAGGTATAACCCCAGCCCTGCTGTCTTTTTTGCTGTGGGAGCTGTTGGTCTACCTTAGTGTGCTTCCCTACCTTTCCAGCAGCAGGGAGGAGCTGAGGGTAGGGCTGGCTGCTTGTTGGCGCTTGCCTCTTTTTCTCTGCACGCTGACCCGGTTCTTTGCTGCTGTGAATCAGTTGCGGACATCTCCTGTCTCTTCACTGGTCTATCAGTCTTTCTCTGCTTTCACAGGCTGGCGCAGACATCTCCATGATCGGGCAGTTTGGTGTGGGTTTCTATTCTGCATATCTAGTGGCAGAGAAGGTGGTTGTCATTACCAAACACAATGATGATGAGCAGTATGCTTGGGAGTCATCAGCTGGGGGCTCCTTCACTGTCCGAACTGACCATGGTACGTGCTGTACAAAAAAACTAAGCATATTTCTCTGCCAGAAGCAGCCCTTTTCCTGGTGCTCCCTAGAGCTGTGCTGCATTGTCAGTCACGCTTGTTAATGTTAGGTATCAAGTAGTGTTTAGGCTTGAGGAGCTGCTCCTGCTTGCTCTCTGCCCTTTAACACTATATCTTGAAACGTGGATGTTTCTCTTCCCATGCCGTAGGTGAGCCCATTGGACGGGGCACCAAAGTGATCCTGTATTTGAAGGAGGACCAGACGGAGTACTTGGAGGAGCGGCGTGTCAAAGAGGTGGTGAAGAAGCATTCCCAGTTCATTGGCTACCCCATCACGCTCTATGTACGTAAGAGAAGGGCTGTGGGTGTTACCAAAGGGTTAAACAATTTAGTTAAATTAACAGAAAAACAGGCACATTCTTTAGCCTGGAATCCCAAGGTTGGGAAGCATTAAGAAAACAAAGAACAAATGATAAAAAAGGACCCACTGGAAGGCTGGAGAGCAAGGGCAGGTGGTGTTGGGAGCAGGAGCCCAGAAAAGGGCAGAATACAGCCTCTTTGTTCCCTTCCATAGCTCCTGGCCACTGGGTATTGAGCAGTGGTGCTCCCAGCTTCTGTGGCCAGAGGTGATTTGAGGCGAGGGGCTTACTGGAGGTGAAGGTGGCGGGTATCCAGCCACGCTTTTGGCCTTTGGTTTGTGCAGCTGGAGGTCACCTAAACCAGCCATGGAGGGAGGAGGGTTTCCTGCCCTTTGTCTCATCATCTCAGACACAGCTTTTGGTTGCATGAGCTGTGGAGTGACTCTGAGGGCTGATTTCAGGAGAAGCCCTGGTTCCAGGTGTTGCATTTGTTGGGCCTTGGAGGACACCCATTCCTCTTATCTGGAGCAAAAGGATTCCTGGTAACAGTTGCTTGAGGCTAAACCTGACTCTTGCTTGTCCCTTCCTCTTCAGCTGGAGAAGGAGCGTGAGAAAGAGATCAGTGATGATGAGGCAGAGGAGGAGAAAGGTGAAAAGGAAGAGGAAGAGTCAGCATCCAAAGATGAGGAGAAACCCAAAATTGAGGATGTGGGCTCTGATGAGGAGGAGGAGGGAGACAAAGGCAAGAAGAAAAAGACCAAGAAAATCAAGGAGAAATACATTGACCAGGAGGAGCTGAACAAGACCAAGCCTATTTGGACCCGCAACCCTGACGATATCACCCAGGAGGAGTATGGCGAGTTCTACAAAAGCCTCACCAACGACTGGGAGGACCACCTGGCTGTCAAGGTGGGTGCTGGGCCACCCTGGCTTCCAGGGAGAGGCACAGGGCCCCTTTCCAGCCCATACCCAGAGCCACCATGGTTGTGCCTCAGTGGGACTGAGGGCTCCCGGGCTGCTTGGTAGTGCCTCAATATGCACTGCAGTGCCCATGCCAGTGGAGGGGTTGGTAGTGCCAGCCTAGAAGCAGGACAGGAGGGGGTGTTGGGCTTCAGGGAAGCATGACTCTGCTGTCCAGGCCTGCTGGATGCCAGAGACCCCTGGCATGTAGTGGTCAGTGGGGCTGAGGAGGGGGAAATGCAGGCTGCTTGGATGCCAGAGACCCTGCTGTGCCCCCCTGCTAGCCCCAGTGCTGAGGAACAGCAGTTCAGCCTGCCCACAGTGGGTCCTGGGGGAAGGGGTAGAAGGGAAGTGTTCCAGCAGCTGTTTTTCCTTCCTGGTTCTGCAGCACTTTTCTGTGGAAGGGCAGCTGGAGTTCAGGGCTCTGCTTTTCATCCCGCGCCGTGCCCCTTTTGACCTCTTTGAGAACAAGAAGAAGAAGAATAACATTAAGCTGTATGTGAGGCGTGTCTTCATCATGGACAGCTGTGACGAGCTCATCCCCGAGTACCTAAGTAAGAGCTCCCCTGCCTCAGCCTCCCAGTGTGGAGCTGGGACCCCCACAGCCTGTGGTACTGCTCCCAGTACAAGGCGGCTGGATGAGACCCTAGCTGGTGGGGGTGCACAGCAGTCAGTGTCTTAGCACTTTTCCTCCTGTGATGAAGCTCAGAGTTCTTAACCTGACTCCTGTTTTCATTTCTTCTACTCAGACTTCATCCGGGGTGTTGTGGACTCAGAGGACCTGCCTCTGAACATCTCTCGTGAGATGCTCCAGCAGAGCAAGATCCTCAAGGTGATCCGCAAAAACATTGTGAAGAAATGCTTGGAGCTCTTCTCCGAGCTGGCAGAGGACAAAGAGAACTACAAGAAATTTTACGAGGCCTTTTCCAAGAATCTGAAGGTGAGCTGGGCACACTGCACCTGGAGGAGGGAGGGGCCCGTGACCCATCTGCCTGAGGGGCAATCTTGTCCCTGCGCCATGTCTTCTCTGCACGGGCGTTAGGACAGAGGGGGTCTTGCGAATGCCGCAGGGAGCCTTTGTGGGCAGCTGGCCCCTTGGCTGCCCTAGGCCCAACACTCAAACGATCGGGGAGGGGGTGGGCAGAGATGGCTGTGCCTCAGGGGTGGCCAAGTGCATGGAGGTCCCATCCTGGAGGCTTCATGCATCTCTTCTGCCCCCAGCTGGGTATCCATGAGGACTCAACCAACCGAAAGCGCCTTTCGGAGCTGCTGCGTTACCACACGTCCCAGTCGGGCGATGAGGTGACTTCGCTTTCAGAGTACGTCTCCCGTATGAAGGAGACCCAGAAGAGTATCTACTACATCACAGGTGAGCCAGAGCTCCTCCGTGCCCTAGCGAGGTGGAGGCAGGCTACCTGCCTACCAGCCCTAACTTTTAAAGCAAATTTTTCCGGGTAGGTCCTGCTGCCTTTGGCAGGCCCTCCCTGCTGAATCGCAGCCCATCCCTGGGGGCTGGGGAAAGACCACCAGGCCTCCTAGAACCCTGGCTGCAGACAGTTTTATGCTGGGAGTTCCAAGTGACTGATGCTGTTAGTCCTGTTATAACCAGCTCTTAAATCTTGATGACATCTCGTTTCTACCCCCCACAAACACAGGGGAGAGTAAGGAGCAGGTTGCCAACTCAGCCTTTGTGGAGCGTGTGCGGAAGCGTGGCTTTGAGGTGGTGTACATGACAGAGCCCATTGACGAGTACTGCGTGCAGCAGCTCAAGGAATTTGATGGCAAGACCCTCGTATCGGTCACCAAAGAGGGGCTGGAGCTGCCTGAGGATGAGGAGGAGAAAAAGAAGATGGAGGAGAGCAAGGCCAAGTTCGAGACCCTCTGCAAACTGATGAAAGAGATCCTGGATAAGAAAGTGGAGAAGGTGAGACGGGCAGGGAGCTCAGCTCTGGGCTGGAGGGAGGGGGGCTGGGCCCTCCATGATGCAGGCCAGGGCCCCCTGCTCAACGCATACCTCTCATCTCCTGCAGAGGAGCCACTAAAGGAGACTGGAGGTCCCAGCATGCACCATCTTGCTCTAAGCAGCCAGGCTGCAGGTGAGGGGCACTGACCCAAATACGTGCATTGATGGGAGAGGGTAAGTGCGGGAAACATGCAGTGGGTGCTGAAGGTGCTGGCTGAGCTGTCCAGACTAGTCTGTGCAGCAGTCCTGGAGCTGCTTGGAGGATCTCTGCTTGCTTTGGGGTGTCCTCGGGTGAACCTGGGGTATCGTGTGTGCTGTGGCTCGGCCCAGTCCAGGGTATACAGGGACCTTGCTCAGCTAACCCTTGGCTACATTGGCAGGTAACTATCTCAAACCGGTTGGTCTCATCTCCCTGCTGCATCGTCACCAGCACCTACGGTTGGACAGCCAACATGGAGCGCATCATGAAGGCTCAGGCGCTGCGGGACAACTCTACCATGGGCTATATGATGGCCAAGAAACACCTGGAGATCAACCCTGACCACCCAATTGTGGAAACCCTCCGCCGGAAGGCTGATGCTGACAAGAATGACAAAGCTGTCAAAGACCTGGTGGTGCTACTCTTCGAGACTGCTCTGCTGTCCTCTGGTTTCTCCTTGGAAGATCCCCAGACCCACTCCAACCGCATCTACAGGATGATCAAACTGGGGCTTGGTAGGTGTTCATGCTGCTTCTCAGGCCCGGAGCAGGTCCTGAAAGCACATTAGCTGGTCAGGGTAGTGTGTGACTGTTTTGGGGCAGGGAGAAATGAGTGAGCCATGCTGGTGTGATGTGCAGAACTGGCCATGTGCATAAAGTGGCCAGGGGCAAGTGGAAACCTGGAACCAGGGTACTTTGGGAGGGTGCCGGGCTCTGAGTGGACTCTCCTATCCTCCACAAGGTCAGGAGCCACTACCAGGCTGCTCAGATGACAAGCTGAGGCTTTATATTTCTTCAGAATGAATGTCAAAAGTCTGTCATGGAAGATGTGACCCATCTGGTGAAACAGCTTGTGCTCGCACCCAACTTTTTTCTCCATATTGGCTATTTAGCTAAAAACATAAATCAGGAGGTGTTGTGGCTTGGCCTAACTACTGGATGCTGACAGCCCAGTCCCTCAGGCTGTGGGGAGGGGGGAGACTGTACCTCTGGGATCAGGTGTCATTTGGAGGCCTCATCTCTTCCTTTTCTCCCCTCTCCCAGGTATTGATGAAGATGAGGTGACTGCGGAGGAGCCCAGTGCAACTGTCCCTGATGAAGTCCCCCCTCTGGAGGGAGATGAAGATGCATCCCACATGGAAGAGGTAGACTAAAGTAGGAGGAAGGCTCTTCCCTCACCTGCCAGGCCTCTGCCCTCTATCATGTCTGCTTAGAGGGGGGTTTTCTCCCACCAGCTACTACCGACTCCTTGGTGGTGTCTGGTTTTTGGGGATTTGTTTGGTTGGGGTTGTTTTTGGCAGGGTGCAGGAGGGCATGATTCCCTGTTTGTCAGTAGTGAGTGATTCAGGCAGCCTGAGGCCTGCCTGTTCTGTGTCTTTCTGCTTGTGTAGGAACAGCTGATGGGGAGCGGAGGTGAGGTGGCATCAGCTTCCTCTGTCTCTCCCCTCCGTGGGGTCTCCCAAATTCCCAGTAGGCATCAAACCCTGCCCTAGTTCCACTGGGGTGAGAGCCCTTCCTCTGAGCTGCTGCCTCCCTGAACCCCCAGGGTAGGATATTGTATTTTTGTTGGCTTGGTTATTTTTTGTTTATTTTTGTTGTTTTGTTCTACTGGAATTAAAGTATTGAACAATGTGATTTACGTGGTGGGGTCCCTTGTGTTCCATGCCTGCTATACAGAGGGAAGGGGTCTCAGCCTGTGCCTGAGGGTATTGGGCCACAGGTCTCTCCCCTGCCCTGCCTGGTTTTGAGAGCCCTGCTTTAGGTGATCTCTACCCCTTCCCTGCCCAGGCACCATGAAGTGGGTAGGAGAAACACGTGACCTGCTGTGCAGCTGGGGTCATCTCCACCAGGCAGGAGTTCTCCACCTAAAGCACTGCATGCCCCACAGCTTGGGAACAAACCTTTCCAATCTGCACCCGTCAGCTGGGCAAGCTGTGCCAGGACCTGCACTGCTGCTGGGTGCCCCGATCTGAGCGTCCCTGGGGACAGGAGCTGTGGCAGGAGCCATCTGCCTGTTCCCTTGCAGAGCAGAGGGTGGAGTGACAGCTCAGGACTGTACTCGAGCTGCGTCTCTTCAGCTTTCAGGCCAAAAGGCTCTGTGCTCTAAAATCCTCCTTTCCTCCCACCTCCAGCCTGCCCTTCCTAGGCTTCTGCAGCCCTGGGGGGGTTTGGCAGTATCTGGCTCTACCCTACCTTTGCCTGCGTCCCAGATGATGGAGAAGCCTGGGGCATCGCCTCTGATTCATCTGCCCCTTTCCCTGAGCTCACACCCCATGAGATGGGTTTGTCACCCGTGGGGTTTGTCAGGGAAAAAAGTGACACCAACATCCAGTTCTCTTGCTGGCTGCTTGCCAGCAACCACAGGCACAAAATGGAGTGGGCTTCGGCCAGTATCCATCTTCAACAGGGAGGGAGGAGAGGCAGAGCCTTACTGGAGTCCCTCGCTGCACGCCAAGGCACTGTGCTGCCAGTGTGGCAGCTGTTTGGGTGTGGGCTGCTAGGGCAGTGCTGGAGCTGAGCTAGCAAATGCCTTCAAGGTGGTTTTCTTTACCTGGGTCAGGAGAAAAAAAATTGTTTAAAAGTAAGATTTCTCTCTAGATAGGAAGGTTTTGCCAAATAATGAATCAGTAAATTCTTTTTAACTTGGAATGTTTTGGATTTTTTCACTTTTTCTTTAAATGTACATTTAAATTAGAAAAGGTATGCCATTGCCATCCTGGCAGACAACCTCTTTTTTTTTTTTTTTGACCAAAGGAAAAAACCCAAGCATTCCATTTTCAGTCTGTCAGCAGATGGTGGGGATAGACATCTGGGAAATTTGTAGGGGCAGGATGAAAGGCTGTGAGGCTGCACAGGCACTTTCAAGAGCTCAGAGCTAAAGGAGCAGAGGTAAAACTGCTGAGAGCCAAGCGCTCTGAAGCCTGGGCTGTGCTCTGCAGCAGCTCTGTTATCCCTGCTGGCTCAGCTACCTCAGCACTGCCCCATGTCTCCTCTGTTTCTCTTGTAGCCCTCACCCGTCTCCCCTATCTCCGGCTCTGTTAGACCAAGGCCCAGTCTCTGACCCCACACCTGCCCAAGACTAGACTGCATAGGCCTACAGATGAGGTTTTTCACCAGGCCCCCCATATGTACTGGTAGGATGAACCATCCCTGCTTGCCCACCCCCAAACCTCCCCTGGCTCTGGTGCAGAGCCTGTGGAGCTCATGTTGGTGCAGATGCACCCCATAAAGGATGGGCTTCTCCAGGGCCTTGCTTACAGCACCGGTGGCACTGGCTGGCAGGTGCTCAGCAGGCTTCTGCACCATCTCTCTCTGGTTACGCCAGCTATAGCTACATCCACTGGGGCTGCCCAAGCTTTGCTATGCAGGGAACCCAGGAGGCAAACCAGAGTCAGGCTAACAACTCCTCCGCCTGCCCACTAAACCTGTCTATGTTCCCCACTTGTGTGTGCAAGGATCTCACGTCAGGCCTTGAAGCTTTGGGTCCAACCCTGGCTGACATCTGGGAGGACCTCTGTTTGGAAAGGAAAGGCAGCTTTGCTGTCTCAGAGAGACTAGGGACACAGGAAAGGTTTGGAAGTCTCTCCCCTCCTTCGAAGTACATGGAAAAAAATTAGAAAGACCATTTACCCCCAGGGTACTATATGCAGCATATTTTTAATTTAATAAAATAAAAAGAGAAAAAAGTTGCCTTTCAAAAGTACCAAAACCTGCTGTCTCATCAGTCAGGTTGTGTTGAGGAGAAAAGAGTTAACCAGGAAAACCCAGGTTCCTGGGGAAAAGCAGCTTTTGCTGCTCCCTCCCCTGCTGCCTGGAGAGCAGGTGCCCACTCCCTCCCTCCCCTGCTGCCTGGGGGGCAGGAACAAGGCACCACAAGCGGGCTCTGCCCCATCCCTCAGCCCTCCAGGCACAGTGGGGCTCTGGCCAGGCCCCAGGAAAGCTGGGGCCAACGCCTCCAGTTGGCAGGAAGAAGAGGGGCTATTTGTGCTTCTCTGAATGGCAACTGCAAAGCCCAGAAACCGTGGCACTGAGATGCCCTGAGGCGATGCCGGGGCTTCTGGGCAGGGCAGCCTTTGGCCTGTAACAGCAGCGGATGTAACCAAAAAAAAAAACCAACCTAAAAACAACTCAGCAAGCCTTGGAAACCGTACTGGCCAGCCTCAGTCTCTGCATAAAAACTGGCCTAGGCCAAGGGGAGCAAAGAAAAGTGTTTCAGAACAGGGGCAAGGAACTGATAAAACCAAACGGGGAGGTACCGGCTTTTGCTGCAGAGTGCCCTCCCAGAGCAGATCCCAGGCCTGGGGTAGGACAGGCGGGGAGTCCTTCCCGTAGCTGTGCCTGTCCTACCTGGAGCACCTCCTGGGAGGGGGGCTGAGCGCTCCCCCTGCCTTGGGACACGCTCAGCTTGGGACTTGCCTCACATGGAAGTGTTTCAAAAAGAAAGCTAGTGTTTCGCCTGCCCTTTCCTCCTGCTGAGCTCTGTAGTAGTGACAGAAATGGAGGAGCGTTAGCCAGAGGCAAGACGGTACCAGGGAAAAATGTCCCCTTGTTCATCCGTGACTTTGGAGAGAAGCCACAAGACAGAGGTGGGGCAGGAGTACCAGCAGCCCCATGCTGGCTTTCCTCCAGGATGCAAGCCCCCAGGCCTGTGTCTTGGCTGGAAGTCTTTGACCCATTAAGGCAAATGGAAAAGTCTGGAGCTGTGGCAGCCCGGAGCACTCCCTGGGCTTGTTCCAGCCCCTTCTGCAGGAAAAGCAGGTGGAAAACTGAGTCACTGGTCCAGCCTATTCATACCCCACCTTGCTCCTCAGCAGGTTCTGAGAAATCAAGCAAGTACCCCCAAGCGGAGGCAGGACAGCAGGCACGGCTCAAACGCCATGGCCACAGCTTCTTAGACCTTTTGTACAGGGGTTTCGCCTGGCGGGAGCTTCTTACTGCGCTTCTTCATGCGGCTGCGGGCATAGACGCGGAGGAAGAGGGCCATGAAGACAATGGCTACGCCCAGCCCGCCCCCGACCGTGACAGTGGGCCCATAGATGAGGCAGGAGAGGAGGATGGCAAAGGCCTGGCGGAGTGTCATGATGATGGTGAAGACGGCTGCCCCAAACTGGTTAATGGTGTAGAAGATGAAGAGCTGGCCGCAGGCAGAGCACACCGAGAGCAGCACGGCGTGGGCCGTGAACTCCGAGTGGCGGGCCATGAAGCGTACCGACTCCAGCAAGGCACCCTGCTCCAAGAGCGAGCCCACCGTAAAAAGGCAGGAGAAGACGTTGACACCAAACATCATCTGCACAGGAGACATCTTGTAGGTGAAGAGGGCATCCTGCCAGTTGGAGGTGAAGCTGTCGAAGATTATGTAGCCAGCCAGGAGGACTATGCCTGAGAAAGTGGTGATGGTGGACACGTGCCTGTTGGGAGCACTGGAGAGCAGGAACATGCTGACCCCCACGGAGATGAGGGCAGCAGTCAGGTACTCCCAGTACTCGTAACTCTTGCGCGACACTAGTTTGCCCATCATCATCACTGGGATCACTTTGGAGGCCTTGGCCAGCACTTGGGTGGGGAAACTGATGTATTTGAGTGCCTCATACTGGCACCAGCTGCTGAGGATGTTGGAGAGGGAGGCAAAGGAGTATTTGTACATAGGAGCCCCGTGGCGCGGCTGCTTGGTCAGGGCGCAGTACAGACCAGCCACGGTGAAGGCCAGGATGCGGTTCATGAACACTAGGAACTGAGAGTCTTTGAACTTCTCACCAGGGTCCATTTCGGTGGCACCGTACGTTCTTGTCATCACACGCTCCTGGAGGACGCCCCACGTGAGGTAGGAGGCCTGTGAAGCAAGAGGAGCACAGGGAGAGTCAGAACCCGCAACGGCAGCTGCAAGCAACCACGGGAAGAAGAGACCCCCTGGAGATCCTTGCTTGCCCCAGCGCTGCCTCATCCTCTGCACAGCAACTCTTCCCTGAGACACTGGGGGATGAGGCCACCCCCAACTCCACCCATCTGAGGGAACCCACTGTCCTGTGTGGTTACAACCAGGAACATCTTGTCCCAAACCAAACCTGCTCAGTTTACAGCCTCTTCAAGGGGAGAGAAGTCTGCAAAGCAAATATCCTGGTGTATAGCAAGCAGTTACACTTTAAGCTGCCTGTTGAACGAGACCGACAGAATTGGGGAACGTTACCAATGCACAGCTGCGGTTTTAGTGCCAGCTCCCTGCAGCAGGTCCTGGCAGTTTTCCCAGTGGCCTCTGCATTGGTTTTCGCTTCCAGCTCCCTAGGCACAGTTATTCCATCCAAATCAATTCTAGTTTCAAACCCTGCAGATGAAATTGTCCTCCAGGGATAAGCACTGTTCTGGCTGTCACCTCCACTACTTCTGGTGCAATAGTACCAAGCCCTTCACAGAAGTAACACAGACTTCCTCTCACCACACATCCCCTCCCAAGAAACTCAGGCGCAGTGAGATGGACGGGCTTGTTGGTGGCCCACAGCAAGTCTGAATGGGCTGGCACAGCAGGCCAGAGAGTGGGTGTCTTCTGCAGGATGTGGGATGCGTGGGGTTTTCTATCACAATGCCCACATTTCTATTTTCAGTCCTCACAGCCTCAAAAAGCTGCCCTTCTTAATGATGCTCAGGCTGTAGCTGAGACTTAGGGAAAACTAAGATTAAAAATTTCTGTTTCTCTGTAGCTGAATTCAGTATTTCTCTCCAGTATTCAAACCTGATCTATGGAGGCAGGGTGCATCAGCCCCAGAAAGTGACTCAGAGGAGAGCCTGGGAGATAAGAGGGCTCAAACCATCTGCTGCTCTGACATGAGGGCCGGAACAAGAGCAGCCCTAGCAATCTGCTGAATCACAGAATTTCCCCTATCCATGGCTGCAGAGGACTGCGATCAGATGGACAGGAGGTCCCAACCCAGATGACACCAGCTAAATGGACCTCCACAGCCCTCAGAGGTGACCAACAGCTCTGGTGGACTATCCTGGCTGAAAGGCTGTCCCCCAGCCTCCAACCCTGGCCCGATCAAGGACAGCATTGCATCCTTGGTCTTCAAGGAACTGACAGCCACAAACCCGCTGCCCTCCTCCTCCTCCCAGAGTGGGACGGGACACACGCACAGGGCCCCTACCTGTAGGCCAGCAGCACAGAAGAGCAGCTTGAAGACCTGTCGGGCTGTAGAGGACTCTGTGGGCTCTGCTCGGGGTGGCAGGGAGCCATCTTCCTGGTGTACAGACTTTGCCTCAGAGCCGAACACACATGATTTGATGACAGGGAAGCAAATGCCTCGGCCTGAATCGGGTAAGAGAGAGAACACCGAGTCAGAATTAACCACAGCCTGGGCACCACAAGCCGCATGAGCTTGAGAGGTGAAGCCTCCCTCCTTACTAGCCTCCCCATCTGCTGGTGCAGGGGCCTTGGAGAAATTTGTTTCCGGGTAGCACCTATACAGCTCTGGGATGCACCTCTGTGAGTGGCTCAAGCCTGGTCTAACAAAGCAAGTTGGGGAAACAACCTGTCAGCACTGAACCGCATTGACCGAGGGCGTGTGGAGAGCTCAGAGGGAGGCACGATGTGGAAAAGAAGCTCCCGCCCTTACCTGTCTCCAGGTAATTCCTTCTCTTGAAGTACTGGATGAGGAGGAATCCCGGCACCACAATACTCGCGTAGCCAGCAGCATTAACAAAGAAACGGAAGAGCCAGAACTCCCCCCATGAGTCCTGCAGCGCAGGGGGGATCTCTTCACCAGTAGCCATCGTAGGGAGGGAAGCCAGCACGAGGGGAAAGCAAAATCTGTGGAGAGAGGAAGAGGCAGATGGTGGGCTACTGGTACACGGCCAGCTCTGCTCTGCATGCCCGTGCCACCCCCAACCTGGCCTGCTCCCCACCAGCAGGCAGCACCCAGATCCCACCCCAGCGACAACGGCGATGATGGCAGCACGTGGAGTAGGAAAAGCCCTGTGGAGTTGAAAAGCACATGCCAGACATTTATGTTTGCTTCCGTTAGGGGTGTTTGCTCTGGCTCAGGAACATGTGGACTTAGCAACTTGGATTTTCAGGTTTGGAGAGAACATTTGAACACTGTTGTAACCATTTGGTTTTGACAACGCCCTTACTCTAAATGCAGGGAGCACCTCTCACCTCCCTGTTTTAGGTTAAACTTTAGCACAGCTCCTGGGTGGAAAAAGAAAAGGTCACTGAATGGAAAAAGTGACTTCTACCTAGCAGCTCATGTTTCAAGCCTGTGGCCAAAGCGGCCTTCCTTTGAGAGCAAATGGTTCAGAACTTCTCCCTCTGGTTGCACCAGGTGAGCGGAGAAGAGCCGGGGAGGGCTCAGGCTGCCAGCCTCCCCCACCTCCCCACGCGGCCCTGGAAGGGACCGTGCCAAGGCATTCCCCACAGCTCAGAGGAAAACACCAGGGCTCACCCGCTTTGCAAGACGCAGCCAGAAAGCAAGGCTGGGAAGGAACTCTTCTACCACCTGGCTGGTTGGGATTTTACCAGGGCTATCCAAGAAGGTGTAGCGGATGTTCTTCAACTATACCCCTCGGCGGTGACCTAGTCAGCTTTAAAACAGCTTTAATACTCCCCGAAGGAGTTCTTCCCTCTACTGTCCCATCCCTCGCAGAGGCAAACCTGCAATATTCAGGTGCCACACAAAGAACAAGAGCACCAGGTACACAACAGAATGAGCAAGCAGGCAAGAACCTCCTACATCCAACACCGCCTGCATCCTCCCCTCTCACAGCAAGTTGCGGCTTCCTGCACCAGGGTAGGAGGTTTCCTTGCTCCATGCTCCATCCCTGCCCCAGCTTCCCTGGTACAGAAAGCCTCCCGATTGCCTCGGGCACCAGGTGAAGGTGCTGTGGGGTTGGCTACATAATCCCTCCTCCCCCAAAAACCAGCCAAGCCGAAGGAATTTAGGCCCTGTTTAGGGGTGTAGCTGGCCCAAATGTAATATAGCTGTGACCTCTGGTAGCCCACACATGAAACTCGGAGACTTACAAACTTAGAGCTTTAAAGGCAAGAAAGTCCCCTGCCATTTCATGAACAAGCCCTCCCCACCAACCTCTTGTCCCCTTGGGAAAGACCTCAGGGGCTTTTCTTATCCTCAGTTGCTGTGGCCAGGTCCCCAGAGTCCAACAACCTGCCTTAAGCCGAGGCTGTGTTTCACCCTGAAATCTCCCTTCTGGGACTTAAAGGACCCAGAAATTCCCAGCACAGGGAGAAGTGCAAACAGCTGGAGGTGGGTTTCTGTGCCTGCTTCCTATTCCACCCCCCTGCTCTCCCTCATAGAAAAGGCAGTTTGATACCTCCCCCCCCGTCATCCCTCCTGCTGCAGGGGTATGATCGCAGGCTGCACAGGCGCTGCAGGATGCAAGAACAGGGCTCGGTGCAGGCACCCGGGGCTGAAGCTGCCCAACGCTCCTGGCTTTGCCCGTATTAAGTAACCCTGGTTGATCGCAGCAGCCCTCTTGCTAGGAAGAGGGTGCAGAAATGCCATTTGCTTTTGCAGAAGTCAGGTATAAACGGCAGGGTTGGTTGCTACACTTACGGGCCACGTCTCCCTTCCACTTGACACAGACCGAAAGCCAGCTGCTCCATTCGGCGCGACTGCGCCTGCTGCTACCCCACCGGCCCCCTCAGGGCTGCTGCTCCCCCACCGGCCCCCTCAGTGCCGCCATGGCATGAGAACCACCTCTGCTCTCCCACAGCGACCGCGAAGAGGAGGCTATGGAGGGACAATGGCTCTCTCTATGCCTGCGCTAGCAATTCCCAGGCCCCGAGAGCTGACTCAGTGCAACAGGCCCTGGCCAGGCTGGGAAGGAACAGGGACGCCAGTGTTACAGGTA
>NW_009634065.1:0-13051 GCF_000690535.1 Cariama cristata
CCCGCCTTTCAGTATGAAGCAGTAACAGTGCCCAAAAACACAGCTCAAATTCAACTCCGGGCCAGTGGAGCTGTGCAAAATCCAAGTTCTTGGGCTTTTGCTTTCCCATCCTTGCTCTGCCAGCTGTCTGGAGGATGCTGCCATTTGGGTTGCCAGTTTGGCAAACCCTTACTTGCAGAAGTAAATTGTTGGCTTGCCTGAGTAGTCACACAGGTGATGAGGAGGAATGCCCAGAAAAGGGAAGGGCTGTGAGATGGAGCGGTGGGAGTGTACTTACAGGTAAAGGTAACGTTGGGGGGAAGTAGGGAGTCCCCCCCCATGGGTACCTCTGCATGTTTGATCCCTTGCAGAGACAGTACCACAGGGATCCCTATCTCAGGGTGTTACAGGAGGCTCCAGGTACACCAACTTTCTCCCCTTTGCTCTGGGGCAAATGGTAGCTGCAGACCGTCATTCGAGTGACCTGAATTCAGGGCTCAACTGATGCAAGGACTATCTAGATTGACTCCCACCAGCCATGGAGGCTTATTCATATGCCACAAACCCTTAAATCTGTAGCAACACTACCACACCGGTGTCAATCTAACACCAGCTGGGTAGGAGAGCTTTATGTGGCCCACAGGATGCCAGCGTAGCCCTCAGCGACCCTCAGCAGACTCAGCTACATGGGTGAGTACATGCCCTCAGCCCCATTGTGTTTCCTAATGCTTTCTGGGAAAAGCTCCCCGATAAAAAAACCACACCAAGCCATTAACTCCCTTTGGATGTCTCCACAGGACTGACCTCTGCCGTGATACCTACAAATGCCAAACTGATGAGCTTGGGTAGAGGCAACAGGCTGTGCCCATCCTTCTTCTCTCACGGTCCTTTCCTCTCGCTTCTCTCCACCAATAGGAGAAAACAAATAATAACATATGAAAAAAACCCCCGATCACCAACAGATTAACCCCACCTCCATCCCAAACAAATCCACAACTCAAAAACTTTGGAATCGGAAATGTCACACTGAAAATGTTGACATTTCTGATTGAAACCGAACAAGAATTGTCATTTTGATTCAGTACGTTGACATGGAAGGGAGGCTTGTTTGTTTAAATTAAATCACCCAACTGGAGCTACATTTTGTCACTTTGTATCCGAATGAAACAAAAAGAAATAGTTTCAACATTTCTTGGCAGAGCTGCCAGTGACATTTTCCTGTGAAGAATTTTGGTTTCGAAAACTTTTGGCAGGTAAACTCTGTGCGTCACAGAGCTTTGTTGACCATCGTCTTCCTCCTTGTAATAAGCCGACACATGGTTATGAAATAATTGGCTAGATTAGATTAACATAGAAAACCAAATTACGGACCAAAATACTCAAAAAAAGAAAATAACTGCTGATTTTGTTTTGTTAGAAAATAGTGTTTTGTTTATATTTAGTAAGTTTGGGATAAAAATGATTTTGTGAGCCTTTGTTCTTTTTATCTTGTATCTCTTTTCTTCTGGAGAGTGTACATATACATGTACAAATGTGTTCAAGCAGCCCCACTTAAATAATTTCAAACTGAGAAGTTCAATTTGGGAAGCAATCGAGATAATGATTCATTTAATGCTCACTTACTTTGAAAACAAGGGGGAGTCTAAAACAATATTAATAATAAAGCCTCAAAACTACTAAAGGAAGTTTTTGATTGACCCAAAGATATTTTTAGGTCTGTCTTATGTATAACTGGGAAAAAAAAAATCACACCTGCTTGGCTGTAGACCTCAAACTCTGAAAAGAACCGTCAGGATAAATATCATAAGCAGAAAAAGACCCATTCCTTTGAGTTGTCACCTTGTAGGATGTGTGCGCATAAATCGTTGTGGATCAGGGTTGACATCAAAGGTTTTCTTACCTCTGGTTTTGTCTTCTAGATCTAGAATATTTTTCTTTTCTAAAAAATCTCCTCCCTCTGACTCTGCTTTGTGTCAGGGAGTTTGTACAGTGTAAGTGAATAATCTGAAAAAGGAAATTTCCTTCTCTTTGTTCTGTTCATTTAAAAACTACTATGGCATTCATAAAGTTGGTTTGGTTCCTGCAGCAGACCTGAGATGAGTTTCCTATTTGCGTCTAACAATCTGTACGTAACCTTGGCTGCACGAGACAGGCAGATGTTTTATAATGAAGGCCATGAGCCTGTTATTTTTATATAAATAGCATATTGAGTTAAATATGTATATAAGTCTTTCTAGGTTCAAGGTATGAATTAATGTTACGCAGAATTATTGGGTGATTTGTAAGTTAATGTGAAAGAAAAACTGTGTCTTGCAAGGCCACCAGTAAAACACCGATAACACTTTATATGATTCAAAAATACAAACAAATCATTAAAAATAACCATTTACATTTTTTTAATTGCTTAAATCAGACCGTTTTCCTTATGTGTTTCAGCTTCTCAGCTGTCTAGCACACTTCTGAGATTTACATAGAAGATATCTATCTCTCTCTCTCTATCATCTGTCTGTTTATCTATATACACACAGAGGAACTCTTAGACATACGACAGTCAGCAATTCATGGTATCCCATTACAACATAAGCAATGACCAGTTATGTTCCAAGACAGTTGAAAATGGGAGAAATGCGAATGTATTTCAATCCTCCCATTTTTTTGCTCAAGAATTGGATATCCAACTGTTTGAGCATTTGACCCCAAAATAGAAATAATAGTGATTTTTAAAGTTGTCCTTTTATTTTGTAAATCCCTCAGACATGTGGTATCAAGTTTTAACATTGTTGTGTGAACAATGGCAGATGAGAATCAAAATTCAGGGCCAAGAGAATAGAAACCAAGTGCAAAACTCATTTTAGAAGATATAAACCCTCTCTTTTGTTTGATTCTCCATGGATTTAGGATATTTATACCTCCAGCATCCCCAAACCATTTCTCTTGTATATTATTTTGATAATGAAGTACTGTTCTCCCTATCTCAGCATCTTCTTGATATTGAAAAAGACTGTGCCATGCTCTCCACTGTCCAAAAACAAAATAAAAATATTTTGCTTCCATTTTCTCAACCAGAACAGTTAGAAGAAAACCTTGGTAGCTTAGGAACATCGTATTACAGTGTGGGAGATGACCGCATGGGAGGCCTAGGTTCAAGTCCAGGCTTTCTTATCTGTTAGATCTTTCTGCAGCTGCCTTCTCCCTACAGAGACAGTGACTAAACATTTCTCTGTAATCAGGCAGCGTACAAAAGTTCTGGGACTCAATGATACAGCGCTTGCTGACACACTAGCAGAAGACCAGGACCTGCCTTTTGTTCAGGCTGCTCAGACATGCAAGTCCTTTTGAAAATCTTTGAATGTTTGCCTCCTGTAGCTCTTTCAACATCCTTCGGTTTGTTACTGCTGTTACAGTTGTGGTTATATTTCACAGCCATTCCTGAGCAAACAAGTAGCTCTGATCTCATAAGCACACAAAATTCTTTCCCTCATAAATAACTTCAAAGAAACTAATTACTAATAGGCATCAAAACCTATCCTGGATTCTCATGCGCATCGTTGATCTATGATGGTGTGGATTTCAATCACAGTTTTCATACTGATTACAATTTTGCAAATATATGTATATATAGCCTTGAATATACATACTTATATATATCTAAGGCTTTATAAACTAATGTAGAAGCAGTAACATGAATCAGAAGCACAACACATCAGCGGAAATATAACATCGGTCAATGAAGCACAGGACCGGCAGAAGGCAATTTAAAGCCATGTAATTTAGGACAGGGTGTGAATGGAAATACTGGATCTGCTTGAGAATTCCAGGTGTAAATAATTGTTTAATCTGGCTAGGGAAGTCATAAAAGGAATTGATAACTAGAAGTTGAATTCAGAGAAAAGATCACATTGCAATGAAGATGTACATGGTTCATAGTCATTAATCATTCCAGAAACTTAATAGGAGGATTGGTAAAAATCACCATCTCATGACATTTTAAGGTTGGAGACTGGATGACTTCTTAGAAGATATGTTTTAGCCAAACAAAAGTAATTGGGTTCAGGACAAGAACAGACACGAAATGAGTTAAGAACTGCCTAACTGACAGATCTCTGCAAGTAATTGTCAATGCAGAATTATTGTTGAAGAGGAGTGCTACTAGAGTTTTCCTTATGCTATTCATCAGTGATCTGTAAGTAAATATAAAACTACTCCTGGTGACATTTGTAGATGACATTATGGTTGGTGAAATAGCAAAGAATGAGAGTCTGGGGTGGCCTGATGTAACAAACTGCATCGCCTGGCTTGGGCAAACAGAATGCATTTTAATGGAATAAGATGCTAGTTGCAACAAGATGTTTCTTGCAAACACAGACACAAACCTGGACAAGCGCTGCAGTGCTGGCATTGAGTTGGACCCTCAAGTCTGAAAGCACTGATGTGATTCTTGGGTGAGCAGCCAGGTGACTTGTAGTGTATGGCATTAGTAAGTTTGAACCCGAGAGGCTGTTTATGGGTCTGGCAGCCACATTTGAAAATATATGGTGACAAAAATGGAGAGGGTACAGAAAAGAGCCACAAAAAAGTGATTGAAGGCTGAAGAAAATTATTTGCAGGACAAGCGTTGAAGAATTATGTTTAGCTATCAGAAATGGATTTGATTCCAGGGGAAAAATGCCTTCTGGGTGAGGAAATTACATGCTACCAAGGGACCAGAGTTAGATACCGAATTTCTCAGAGGAGCAGGGCTGAGACCATTCCTCCTTTCAGCATTTCCTACGTAACAGTTTAAGTGACCTCTACCCACTGTAAGTCCAACTAATTTCTAACTCTGTCCACATATTTTAATTGAAAGACCTCACTTAAAACTTTGGGATCCACTTTGGGGATAGGTGTTATATTGCCCTGGTGCAACTCTGGATTTGGCTTGGGATTCCTTTCTGGAAACAAAGTATAACTGAATAAAATAAAACTATTCTTTAACTTAAGCCAAGCTGAAGCATTAATGACTCTAACAGGCTGGAGACAGACTAGGTGGCCTAGATGGTAATTTCTGGCTTGGCAATCTTTGAAATGAATTTGTAGAAGAATTGTGGAAATGTCTCTTGAACTTTGACTGACAGCAATGTGTACACAGTGCAGTTCTCATGAAAGGTGCCATATAGTGCCAAGCAAAATCTAACTACTACTTATTGAAAATAGCCATCCAATGGCTGAAGAAACACTGCCATAAGGTGAAGACAAATCATGACTTTTCCTAAGTAATTGTTGAATCACTGAAACCGGAGGTTTTTGCTTTGACTGGGTTTGGCTTAGAAAATTTCTACAACCCAAGATGGACTTCTTGAAAACAGAAAGAGTCAGAACCTTGCCTTCATGGTGAGACCATACTGGTGACGTGTGATACCAGCACTTCCATTTCCAGCCTGCCCAAATCAGAGCAGATAGATGAACCTCATCTTCCAGATCAGTGCTCCTAGTATGACCCAGTTGGCTGTTCTTGGATGAGTCTGCCATTGTATTTTATTGAGCTGCTCTGTTAGGCACGGACAACATTAACAGGATCAGAAATACTAGATTTCTCTTGTCCAAGTACATTCTCAGCCCCATGGAGAGGGTAACAACTTTTATTTCTCATGAAAAAACACAGAATGGCCTTGGCTTTACTAAAATATGAAGTGCACTCCCCTTGCTCCCCCCAAAAAACCCACACCAACAACCTTCAGAGAATACGAAAATGCCTTACTCCTTTGCTCTGTATGATTTCATTGGGCCAGTCACACAGTAGGAAACATAGACCATGAGATAATGTCAGGAGTCGGAGGGTGCATTTCACAGGTGAGCTCAGGTCAGCCTCAGAAATTATTTAGAGGAAAGAAATGAACATGCTCACATGCTGTTAATAACATGGAAAGTCTTTCAGATGGCAATGGATAATATCCATATGAATATCCATCCATGGATAATATCCATACGGAGAACATCCTGTTCTCAGTATCTAGGCACCTTCTTTATCTAAAACTTAAATCATCTTAGCGGTTCCTTTCCACCCAGAGCTTTGCAAAACTTGACACATGGATGTTTTATATGCTGATATTATTTATCATTGTTGTGGGACAGCTGAAATTTTCAAAGATGGAAACATGAGGAACAAGGTGTACTGCATTTCAGTGTGAAGGTCTATCTGAATTATAGTTTGCAAACATACTTCGAGGTGTTTGTCATCGTGTATGTGAATGAACCTCTGCCATCCCACACACAGTGAGAATGAGATCCCACAAGGCCAGGGTACAATATTCAGCAAGAATCATCTCTCTCATCTGTGTTGGGTCTCATCTAAGAGACCGCACCTTTCCCAGTCGAGGCAGTTGATGGCATCAGGTCGGTCAATGTGCTTGTGGGACGCTCTAGCCTCTATCATGGTAAACAGTAGCACACCCAGTAGAAAGCAGATTATATTTATCAGTGCCAGGTCTACCAGAGAGCCTCAGGATACCTAATTCTGCCTTTTCTCCCTTTTCTCTGTTCATTATCATTCCCTGACCCCTCCATGGTTGTAGTCAGCCTTGGCATCAGGTGGTGCAGGGATCCCCGAGTCACACGGAGCAGCATCAGGCATCAGCCCGAGCCACCCTCACTCCCCAACCGAGGAAAAATACTAGGTCAGCAAAACCAGCTGCTGATTGATTCCCTGTACTCCAGAGAATGAGCAGTGCAACTTTTTAATTCACACCTCGGTCATTTATCAATATTTTCTTACCACAGAGTTTCTTCCTTAGTGAGTTAAATTTGGAAAAAAAAAAAAAAATAACAAAAAAAACCCCCACAAACCCACCTCAAAACTATGCGGGTGCGTAGGGCTGACAGGGGTGAGTTTTGCCACACAGCTGTAGTACTCCCTTGTCTCTGGCACCACAGCATCTTTTTCTTGTCCTTTTTCCTCATCGATCTGTTGAATTTTGGAAATTTTCGGTGGTTTTGGTTGAATAGCCATGAAGCATTGCCCCCTGCCGGCAAGTCACACAGCTGGCTGTGAACACAGGGACGTCCCTGTGTCTGTCTGAAATGATTCCCGCTGCTCCGAGGCTGGGAAAAGGGTTAAAAACATAGATTTGCAGCTCGAGATGTAGATTTCAGAAATGAAAGGAGAAGAAAGTCAGAAAGAAATCAGCAGCACCAAAAGCATTGCTTGTGTCCGTAGAATTTAATACACAAATACAGTTTAATGTTTGGGTTTTTTTTTTTTCCCCTTTTTTGTTGTTTATTTTTTGGTTATGCTTTAAAATACTAACTGACGAAGCGTTTCTTGCTCCAGCTGCAAAACATTGTGTTCATGCAGCAGCATGTGTGATTGAGACTCGTGCAGTCCCGTTGTTCATTAGGAGTGAAATGCAGACTAACAACATGGGTGGTAAAAAATCACTGTCAAGAAAAAAAATTGTTTGAGAACAGGATGCAGCTACCTTAGGTGCTAATTTGGCCCTTGATTATAGCAGGATGCGAGCAGCTCATAGTCTCGTACAAAAACATTTATACTCACAATCTGCAGGACTTGAGGGGACTCCAGTGCTCCTATTTTACAGACAAGGAGGTGAAGCATAAAAAAATGAGAATTATTTACATTGGGTTGCAATGAGAGCCTTAGGCATAAGGGCTTGCATTCACGTTTCTCACGCCCTAGACTCTTCTTGCCTAGCTCACAGATGAGTTTTCCTCACTCTGAAGTTTATACCAGCTCTGTCCAGCTTAAGCTGCGAGGAGTTTAGGTAATGGGATACATTTTTAACTTTTTTCACTTTGATGAAACTCTGCATCTCAAATAAATTATATAATATCGAGCAGAAAACTTCTAGTGAGAGCAAGCTAAAAATACAAGATTTTTTTCTTTTTTTTTTCTCTCCATCACAGCTCCTGTTCCCAAATTACACTTGCCTTGCTCAGAGTCTTAGAAAGCTGACACAGAACAAATTGTCCTATGTAAATTGCAAGTTTCCCTTCTGATTGACAGCAATCCACAAAGATGGACTAATTCCAGAGGAAGTCAAGAAAAGACTGTGTCATAACTATTAACCCAATTTTAAAGATGTTCCAAATTGCTGCTGAGTTGCCAGCACGTCCTTCATATAATGGCGCATGTAAATCCAAAGTACAGGAGCCAGACAAGAGTACACATGAGCGGAATATAGTGGGTTACAGGTTGTATACGTGCAATTTTGCTCCCCTGGCTTCTGCAGCCTGTGTTGGGGAGGGACAACCATGTACTCCTCGTTCTCTCCTGGAGACTTTGATCTTGAAGACATGCAATGGGCAGTGAAACATCCGACCAGTTACATACTTTCAGACGTTGTTGTCCTTAAACCAAAACAAGTCATTAAGGGAGCAAGGACGATTATTTTTTTAAATTTGTGTAAGGGAATGGGAATATGGGCTGCTGCAAAATTACTGATTTGATTATGCCACTCCTTACTGCAGAGCTGTGACTGGGTTTATTGAGGTCTCCCTTTGCAAATGATAATAAACCTAATAGTTGCCCACAGCTTAATATTTTTTTTCTTACACTACGTATGTTCACTTTTGGGCCTTAGATTATTTTTTTCTCCAGTCTCCATCTGTTCTTTTGCCTTTGAGGTACTTTAGTTACCATGGAAATGGCAACATCATCTGGATGGGTGGAGTTTCGTGCGGTGTAAAGTTGGTTTCCTATATAAAGTAGTTTGCAAGGTATGGGGATGGCTGACAAAAATACAGCATTTTATGTGAGAGCTTTTCATGTTTTAGGTGTGCAACAGATAGACACTTATGTGTGCATGTGAATGCAGGAGGCACGATGTACCTGTTCCAGGAGAGGGCATATATTTCATTTTTGCTCTGCCAGATGAAATCTTTTACTTGAGTCTTTCATGCCTGGTTTCTTACAACCTTTAGTTTCAAGTTGGCTTTTATTTGAGAAGATGCTATTGTAAGACACTTTCTGAGTCCTATGATTGTCAAATAGGTCAGGCAAGGTGGAGAGCTCGTTCCCTGGAGATGTGCCTCTTTTGTCATCATTGCCACAAAGAAGAATAGGAGGAGTTAATTTGGTGGGTAGTTGTCACATGGGCTTTGTTGTCAGGTTACGTGTGTAACATTGCCTCCTTGGTCTCTGGGAGGTGTCTTGTGCTTTCAACAAGTCCACATGACAAATGATCCGTGATCAATATGATCCAGAGATCGCTTGAGACAACTGTACATGGACATCACACGTTTCATCTCAACAAATCTGGCAAATCCAGGGAAGAACCTTTGTTTATACCAAATCAGACCTTATTTCAGTAATGACCCCATGGACTTCAGTACAATCCCAAAAGCTATTATCTACTATTAGCCCCTGTAGCACCTTGCAATATTGATTATACAACCTTGTGGATGTGAAGGTATTTTAGATGAACAATTATTTTTGGCAAAAGATATTAAGAAATGGGCCAGATATGTCAAAAAAGATGAGAACTTGGCCCATGAATCTTAATATTAAGTCCGGTCCGGTCTCCAAAATGCTTTTAGGTTGGTTCATATATTCAGTGGATGTCCCTTAAAGAATCACAGAATCATTATGGTTGGAAGAGACCTCAAAGATCATCAAGTCCAACCATATACCCGATGCCACCATGCTCTCTAAACCCACTAAACCATGTCTCGAAGCACCACATCTAAACATTTTTTGAACACCTCCAGGGACGGTGACCCCACCACCTCCCTGGGGAACCTGTTCCAATGCCTAACGACTCTTATAGTGAAGAAGTTCTTCCAAATATCCAACCTGAACCTCCCCTGGCGCAACTTGAGACCGTTTCCTCTTGTTCTAAAGTGCTCTCTGAAGTGCTCTCTGCTTGTCTGATCCAGTACGTGAATGGGGCCGGGTGTACATCACAGAAAAGGCTCTAACACATTTCCCACTGAGACCAAAGGAACAGGG
The DNA here is from genome assembly GCF_000690535.1 of Cariama cristata. Lineage (NCBI taxonomy): Eukaryota > Metazoa > Chordata > Aves > Cariamiformes > Cariamidae > Cariama > Cariama cristata. The sequence goes on from NW_009634065.1 coordinate 9,923, forward strand.
AAGTGTTAATTCATCAAAGCATATGCAAACATGGGTACTTGACAGAGAATCTCTCAAACACAGGCACATCTGCCTGGCTGGAACAGCATTCAGTTCTTAGAAAGTTTGGTGGGGAGGGGTTGAGGTTCCCACCAAGCAACCGGGGCTCACGTGCAAAATCCACGGAGATGACTTTGATTAGTGCTTAGAGTCTGCTGAAGAGAGGAGTCTAAGGCCAAACCCTTGGATCTTCTATCCTAAACTTTGTCACATGGCTAGAGTGATAATATTTGTTTATTTCTATTATGGTTATTTTTAGGTGCTCTAGTTCCAGTTGCATCCATGTCTCACCGCAACAGTCCTTTCAAGAAACAACCTCCCCAGCATCACTGAAAATCTTTTGTGTAGGAAAAAAAACCGCAACATAACAACAAAAAACCCTAACAAACTCAGCAGCCATCAACAGAATCTTCAAAGGCACATTCCAGCAATAAATAAACTCATGATCCTCAGCAAGCTCAGAAACTGGTGGTGGTACTGGGGTTTTTGCAGCTATTCAGGAAAATCCGTCTCTTCGTCCAGCATGGATGGCAAATTCCAGGGCCAGGGACCCCTCAGCAGTCTCCCTTGATTTCTTTTCTGTGCTTTGGCTGTGGAGAGCTGGGGCATTCACGTGTCAGGCACCATCCCGGCTAAAACACGAACAATTGCACCAGTGAACTCTGGAGCGAAGAGCATGAACTGTTATAATCGGTGCCAAGAGCTTTTAGCAACAGGCTCACACTCAGCACGAAGGGAGCAGAGAAGGATTGCTCATCAGATAGACTCATCAGGAGAAAGCAAGGGCCCGGGGGAAAAAAAAAGGCTGGTTTCAGCCCTCTTGGAGATGGGGATGTCTGAAGTGACACCTCCACAAAGGCTGCCGGTAGCCAGGGCGACTTCCAGTGTTGCGGTGTCACGCTCTCAGCGTGACAAACCGCTCAATAAGCCGGCAGCTGCTCCCAGCATCAGTTCGTCTCTGGAGCAGTTTCCACCCGAGTGCCGTGTGGAGTGTGTTGGAATCGTAGAAAAATAAGACTCAGAGCGACCAGGAGAAGTCACCACCGCCACCCGCTGACACAGCCTATGCAGCAAGAACCAGATCTGAAAGGACAGTTTTGAAACCTCTTGGGCAAACAGAGCGAAAAGCAAAAAAAAAAACCAAACAAAAAATTCCTTTCCTGCTATAATATGGCCAGCTAAGAGCAAGTGGACATTTCGCAGTGGATGGCCTCCAAGCATCTCAGTGGTGCATTTCAATCCTTTTTGCTGCTTGGCTTTCTTTCCTCTCAAAGCTGAATTTGCTGGAGTTGCTTAAAAGGTCCTCAATCATTTTTCCTATGGGTCAGTTTTCCTGAAGTCTCTTTAACAGGTCACAGAATCTGCTGTCAGGTCCTTTGTCAGGATGGTTGGCCACCAGATGTGGCCTTCCCCTGTGGCAATGCTCCTCACAAGAATATGGGATCTTCCAAGGGAAGGGAGGAGATGTTCCTCAGCAGTCTCCAGCACAATGCAGACAAGATCCAGATCCAAAGAGAGATCAGTATGAGGAGACATGGACTAGTCCTAGATGTACGAATGTGTTTTTCTTACAGTAAACGTAGGGTTGTTACAACCTAAATTCCAGTTGTCTCCTTCCCTTGGGCTGATTCACAGTGGAAATCCAGCCTAACTGAAGTTAATCCAAGTGCAGAGCCCAAAACTGAAGTTCTTTGTCCTGATCTGCTGTTGAGGTCACAGTAGGGTAAGCGTATCCCTTATTCCGTAACAGGTTTTCCTCTCACACTTTATAAGAGTAGTTTTACAGCTCAAACGTAGCAAGAAGAAAAGTAGGACTTGACTTTTTTTCTGACTTAGACCTCCATAGGGATATGCACTGTGAAAAGTTAAAACTTTGCAAATTTGTCTTTAATGTATCTGTTTTTAATGCAATATTTGTGTTCTATGTTTGGATTACAGCTTTGTGAACAATCAACTTCTTGATCTACTAGCCAAACCTCTCAAAATAATATGGATGTTTTTCTTTGAGGTTATTCAGCTATTAATATTTTTCCTGCTCTTTTTCCCACCAAAATGGTAAACTGCAGGGAAAAAAAATTAGGTTGAATTCAGTGTGGGGTTTTTTGTTATAATTTCTTAATTTTAGATAAATATGGGAATTAGAGAGTGGGGAAAAAAAGAGATTTTGATTTGAAGAGATAAGTCTTTTCTGATCAAAGCAATCTAAGCAATTAAATGATATACGAGTTCACTCATAGTTTCAATAGATATGAATCTGGGTTTTTTTCTGTTTTAGGTTTTTTGACAGGGGGAATTACATACTAGTTTGCGAAATGTCACCAGGGTCTAATTAGGATCAAGATGTTAAACTGGCATTGAAAACCAGAGTGGAGGATGTGGACTTTGTGCATTCAGGGTTTCTTGACCCCTGCAGGAAGTGGGGAGAAGTGGTTTGTATCAGCTGCACCCTCTACATTATTTTCTCATTCCTCACCAAATTCCAGGAGCTGCAGTAATCCATCCTGGAAGTGACAAACGTATCATACCATGCGGCCTGATCCTGTGGGAGGAAGAGTGGAATTTCCTATGGGTGCAGATGTCTCAAGAAAAAGGACTTTTTTGAAGCCTGGAGTGTCCTCCTGGCTGTTCCAGGTTAGTGACGAATGGACCGCAATTTTAAGGTTTTGTACCCTTTCATTAGTCTTCTCTAGTAATTTCCATTGGTTTTATTGTATTTCTCTATTGATTCCAAAGGGATCATTGTGGATTTGGACTGTGGTAGGAATTATTCCCACATACGAGATACTAGGATTTTTTTTATCCTTAATTTACTGATTAGTTATTCACTGCATCTGTTACTTGTACCCTTGTTTCTCACAATCCTGTATCTGTCAGAATATATACTGGCCTTTAGCTACAGAACTAAATAATCTTAGAAGAAGATTTACAATGAAAATGTGTATTTGTTTGATGAAAGCCGTTCGAATGGCAGCCGTCCTCTTAAGGGCAGGGTTAAATTTACACAGGCAGAAGGAATATTATTATTTCCTCATTTGGTGAGTGTTGGAAGTCCAGCCTCCAGGATATCATAGAATCATAGAATCATAGAAT
>NW_009634066.1:0-11597 GCF_000690535.1 Cariama cristata
AGCCCAGTGCAGCCAAACAGGGCCAGTTTGGGGTGAGAAACATCCGGTTTAAATAACACATTGAGCGGAAGGAAGGACACTGATGCCAAAAAAATAGGACTTTCACCCTACATTGCTGCAGACAGTCCCTGAGAGCAGGGTCTCCCTCAGCAGCAGTTTTTCTCCAGGTCCCGCTTCAATTTTTCCTTTTCCTTTCAAACTACGCCCTCGCTGCCCTTCCCTCACTGGAAAACATCTGCACGCAGCTGCCTGTGGAGGAAACCAGCCCTCCTCCTCACCCGATCCAGCTGTGCCGGCGGGAGGCACGCGACATCCCCGAGCCGCTCCTGGGCTGGGGAAGATGACTTCAGCGAGCGTCAGGGCCACCCAGCTGGTGTTTGAAGTCCCCATGCCATCCTCTCCATTACCCTGCTTGCTCTTTATAATGTGAAGCTTTCTTGGCTATGGCATATTCATCTCTCCTCTCCGGATCTCAGGTCTTCTATTTCACATCTCCCTCCTGCTCTTTTGGCTTCTTTCAGGCTGTTTCTTCCTTTGCAATTCACACGCTTGCAGGACTATCTTCTTCCCAGCACACTTTCTGTCACCCTGCAAGTCCCTGAGACACCCACACTCCCTCACGCCCACTGTGCCAGCCCACCAGCACACACTCACCCTAGCACGCTCAACTATCCACCATGTCTCTTAGGGAGCCATTCTCCATATTAACCCTCATAGGGATGGACATGAGCTGTCCTTCATCAGTCTTAAACCCACTTACAATGTCCACCTCCCCATCTTTGTCCATCCTTTTCCCTGCTGAGAGGACAGACTCTGACCTGGAGCAGATGACCCTGTTTTTCCCCCACTCTGGACTGTTTTCTCCCTGCTAGTAGTGCTTTAGCCGGGAGCCTCAGCTTGAGCTGCCTAGCACAGAGCCATTTTGCTCTTCCAACTGTTTTGCCAGCAAAAAAGGAGCTGTGGCTGTTGTGTATCACGGCTAGAGGTGACAGCTGTGCAGGAATCGCTGCAGGCAGCGATGCTGCTCTCCTTGCCAAGCAGCACCAAGGGCATCCAGCTGCAGGTCTGGCTGGGGTCAGTGGGGGAATGCAAGGGTATGGGAAAACAAAACTGATTAGTTCAACATAAGCTCTCCTCACATCTAAGGAGGGAAAAATGCATCCCTGTGCCTTGTCTGGTGGAAAAGAGAGGTGACAGGAAAAATCCTATTCCCTGTGGAAGAAATACCAAATGCAACAGTGGATTATTCCAACTGGTTTCACTGGGACTGGCAACATGCAGGAGAGGAGAGCCCATTAATTGTATTTGCCTTATCTTTCATACAGTCTCCATATAAAATACTCTTTTTGTTCATTTATACTTATACCATTGTGTGTCCTCCTTAAAAAAGTAGTTGCTTTCCACCACCCTTAGCTGCTGCTATAGATTCATTATAGACAGAGGGTTTGGGAGCACAAGCCCCACAGCCCTGCAAGGTGGTATTAGAAGAGGGTCACCCACTCTGGAGGGGAAAAGCCCGCATTTCCCAGGCATGCAAAGGAGACCCACCAAGAGCACAGCATAGAAAGTGCCTGGATGAACTCTGCTGCCAAACACATGCTCATTTTAGGATTTATCTGTCCTCCTTGTTTTGTCAGTGTAAGTTCCTCCTGCATATTTCCCATCTGCATCTGCTCTCAGGCAAAGCAACAATGAGCCTTCAGTGTTGGGAGCAAAGAAAGTCACTCACCACAGTGGCTAAAAGATGCTAATACTCAGGGTTTGTCCTCCCCAGTACTTACTACCCACATGCTGCAAACCCTCCCCGCCACTGCCTCCACATCTGATGAGAAACAGAGACATCTCCAGACAGGCTCATCCAGCCCAGCTGCGATGCAATGTATTTTCCAGGGCTCCTGCAAACTTTTACATCCATTCTTACAGGGGAGAGCTGTCACATGGAGGTGAATCACAGGTGCAGTGCCAGTGGCCTTCCTCTGCTGGGGATGGTGGGGCGAGGAGCTACCTCTTCTTTTCCTGGTGTTTGCTGCGATCCGCGATTCCCGTCATGCACAGTGTGTCATTTCCCATGAGTACCTGCCTGTTTCTGCCATCTGCCATGATTTATAGAAAATGGGCAGTGATTAATAGCCCAGTCAATGCCGACTGAAGCCATTTTCTTTCATTTACCTGCTCCCTGACCTCCCTACACAGTCCCAGACAGGGGCTGGGAAAGTGTATTAATCATGCGCTTAAAATATATTTAAAAGGGGAGATTGGCCCAGAGCTCAGTGGTATTTATGGGGAGTGATTTTCTACAGAGGGTGCAAGTTAATTGCCAGATAAAACAAATGGGCTCTTTGAAATGGAAATGAGTCACTTGGAGGTACTCATTGTTTGGTCCTTGGGTGATGCCCCAAATCCACGCTGCTCCTGGGGTTCCCTGTCACCTACCTGGGACCAAACCCAGTGACGGCCACGGCTCTCAGACACAGAGGATGAGGTACGGTACACCGGCTCAAAGTGCGGTCACAGTGCTGAGGTCTTTGTCACCGAAGAGGTCTGTGCTCCCACCGAACCATGGTGGTGGCACCAGCACAAGGTGTTGCAGGGGTACAGAGGGCTAATGCTGAGCTAAAATCCACCTGAAGAGATGCTGCAACAGAGGAAGGATATTTGGGGAAAAGACCTTGATTTTCTATGACATGAGCTGTATTCCCAGAGCGTGTGAAAGCATTTGGTCCCTGTCCATACCCACGATATGAACAGACAGTAGAAGTGTTCCAGTCCACCTGCCCAGACACAAGGTGGGCTCTCCACACCATTTTTACCAGCTCCGAGTGGCAGGACTGGCTCTGGGGCTCCTCATCCCCCAGGAGGACCAGATAACTTTATGGGGATAAGCATCAGTGTCTCTTGCTTCCTCAGTGCTGGGACCGGCCCCCCTATTCACCTGTTCCCTCTGTGGCACAGAGCCATGACGCCATCATCTGGAGTGGCACTCAAATCTGACATTTCCTTTCTTTGTGCTACAGCCCCAGAGTGGCACCACATGCACGGTGTCCTGTACGGCTCTGCATGGCCTTCTGGAAAATGCCGCTCTGCCGTGGGCCCCTAAGGACAGCCAGGGTTGATAGCAATAAAACGAAAATCCCCTGTCAAACCAAACAAAATTATTGAGTTATTCTCACCCGCCGGAGACCAAAGCTTTGTTGACAACTTAATTAACTGTGTTTGTAATGCATTTTTGGCCACATGCAACAGACTAATTATCAAAGCAAACCTTAATCTCTTTCTAGGTACATCAAAGTACCGATAGCACAAAATATTTACATGAGTCTAAGATAGAATTTTTTGCACTAATTCTAACATAATTAAAATTATGTTGGGGCTAAGGTAATTACGCAAGGTGCTTATATGACATAACAATGTAATACAAGCCAGTGCCTTTTTTTTCACGTGTAGTCAATCAGCAAAGTCCTCAAAGGTGTGTAACTTCTGCTAAGTGCACTTGCAAATGAGAGAAAATACCACCGCTTTTAAGCTCTGTTAAGGCATTTAAAACTGCCCACTAAGGCCAGATTTGAGATAAGCACCTTTATTATTTGTATTATCTGAGCTCTTCACAGCAATAACTAGACATGAATAAAATTTGTGAGATTTAAATGGCCATTGCAGCATTTCCAACAGCCTTTGTGCAATAAGTGGTGGTTTTCCTTTTCTTTCCTTCAAAGTGTTGATGTGAATTTGACGACTGAGAGCTGGAGAGGATTGTGTCAATCAGTCCTTTCCTAATGGATGCCCCTCCCAAGAGCAGGCCGCATGACAGGGAGAGAGAGAAGATCAGGAGTGGGGAAAGGGACCCGTTTTCTTCCTGGAGTGAGATGAATCACAGAATCAGTTTGGTTGGGAGAGACCTCTGGGATCATGGAGTCCAACCTTTGCCTTAGCACCACCATGTCAGCTAGACCACGGCACTAAGTGCCACATCCAGTCTTTTCTTAAACACTTGTAGGGACAGTGACTCCAACACCTCCCTGGGCAGCTCATTCCAACGCCTAATGACCCTTTCTGTGAAGAAATGCCTCCTCATTTCTATCCTGAACCTCCCCTGGTGCAGTTTCAGACTATCTCCTCTTGTCCTGTCACTGGTTGCCTGGGAGAAGATGTGGAGAGATGTGGCATGACACCTCTTTGCTCTGGAAAGGGGACACTGTGACACAAGGCTGGCACCTCTGCCATGGCAGGTGGCAATGCCTGAACACATCTCAAAAGCCCCAGAGAGCAAAGGGGGACACAGACCACCCCTGCTAGTTCCATCTCCTCTGCCTGGCCCTGCACATGTGGCTGTCCCAGCCAACCCCATGGCTGTAGGGACTGCCTGGCCACAGCAAGCTCAGCGGCAGCTGCACGTTACACCAAAGAACTGCCTGCAGTGCAGTGCACCAGCTAAGCCTGGGCATGAGAAAATGACCAAAAGGCAAGGTCATTCCCAGGTCTCACCTGCCATCTGTGCTGGGAGTCACTTCTGCTGTCACAGGAGGTGACCCAGTTTCAGGGAGCAGGTCCTGGAGATGTCATCCTGCATCCCCCACCACGTCCTCCTGTCCCTGAGACCAGCACACCTGTGCTGCAGTGACCCAGGGCCTCGTGGTGCGGGCCATGCAGAGAGTCTGCGATGACCCAGAAAACCCTTCAACCGATGAGCTGAGAAGGCAAGTTGGCTGTGGAAAAAAAAAAATAAAATAAAATGCTGCCTTAGATCTCCATCACCAAACTGCAGAGACATTGCTGAGAGGTCCCTGGCTTGCTCCATCCCTAATGTAGGACCAATTGTGCTTCTGCATGTCTGCCTGATGGACTGACCCATCGTGATGAACCTCCAGCACTGGAGCCGGACACCTTGTCCCTCCATGCTAGCACTCCTATTAGAAAGTTTTTAACTCTTCCTCGCTGGTGTTTGAGCTTCGTGTCCTGCCCACCAGTGACGGCCAAAGCTGGCGCAGCACCCTCGCTCCTCCCAGAATGCCCGTCGGGTGCCTGACCCCCATCCCACTCCACAATGAGGAGTGTCCCCTCCACATGGGTTGTACTAGGCTGGAGCCTTCAGTAGCTGTTAAAACTGCCCCTTCTTGACAAAACATGGAGCTCAGCTCCCTCCTTGCCCACTACGCTGGGTAAACCAGCCACGGGGTTTACGGGGGCTTGCACTACACCACTGTACAGTGGCTGCGGTTGTGAGGAGCACCCGGTCCCAAATCCCTGCTGCAGATGTCAGGGCATATGTTCCTGTTTTCCCAGCTACTAAAATCAGCTCCTTTCCATGGCCTTTGGAGACATTTGCCTGTGAAAAGGCTGCCTTCAAACAGATTTCTGCCTAGGTTTGACTTCATTAATCAAATCATTTCTTGACACAAACCATTGAGGACTTGCTGGAGGTGTGAGGCCAGAGAGCAGGGCTGTGCCAAGTGGCTCCGAGGAGCTGCCCAGAGGCATTCCCACAGACATACAGCTTTGAGGAAACTGTTAAACTTTCAGCTTGATCTGCAGAACTTAAAAAAAAATTAACAGCTAAGTTTTGAACAACAACAACAACTCCTCCCAGCCCTGTTTTCCCCACTATCACTGTTGTGCCAAGGGCTGCAGTGATGAACCAGACCCTGACTAGTGGGTTTGCCCTCATCTCTGCAGACAGAGTCATCCCAGAAGAGCACAGGTCTGGGGCAGCACTTGGTGGAAACCCAGGCATATGCCAACATACCCCAGGCATCCCCAGCTCTTCCCACCTCCCAGCTTGTCTGAAACCACCTAAATCCACCCCAAAAAGCTTTCTCCCTGTGGCTCACCATGGTTGGGGCACAACCAGGAGCTCTCTTACATTTCAGGCTTTTGCATAAACTACAAACCGCTCTGGAGCCAGACCAGAGTTTCATTTTCTGACTGGACCAGACCTCTGACTTCATATTTTCTAGCTTTCCTGCCTCTACAACACACAGAGCATCAGAGAGAATGGAGACACAGGCTAAGAGGCAGATGAATGAGCAGAGAAGAGGCTTTCAGGGGCTAAGAGCTTTGCTGCTCCTCAGTCTCAGCAGGTGGGTTGCTGAGAAGACTTTTTGCTCACTTTGCCATCAAGAGAGATGAGGAACTCCTCATGGGTAGAAAGAACTCTAAAAACAGCTCTCTTACTGGTACAGGTACCAGCTGGTGTTACTACCCACAAGACAATTAACTTTACACCAAGAAAAAAGAGCAATATCACATCTCAAGGTCCTCAAAAGGTGAATGAGCTATAGAGAGACTATATTAATTTCTTCCGTGACAGTGGGGGTCAGCCTGGAGTTACTCAGGAAATAAGCCCTACAGTTTGGTCACATGAGTAACCAACCAGCTAATTGCCCCGATGCACCCGAGGGATGGGATGGAGAAAAGCCTGGACATTAAATCTGTGTGCAGGAGAGGGCTGTAAGAGCCTTTCCTCTGCTGCCTCTCTGGCCAAACAGTTTTGGAATTTGTTCAGTATTTGAGTAGATGAAGTCAAGTCCAAATGCTCATCAGGCTCCTGTGCAGTGCTGCTCCTTCGGAAGAAAAGACAACTCCCATGTTCCTCAAGTTTCTGAGCAGCTTGTTTTGGTTTGGTTTTTTGTTTGGTTTGTGTTTTTTTTCTTTTAAATCTTCCAAGTTCCTTCAGGATTAGGGCTTGGATTAACCTCTGGCAGAACTGACAGATGCTTTAGGAGCTGGAAAGATTTTAGGGGTCTTTGTCCTTGGCCTCTTGTCAGGGGCCAGGACCTTTATACTTCTGCCACCTTTCAGCCCGATGAGAGTTGCTGGGGGTGCTCTCTAGTGGCAGCCCATAGAGAGAGGAGAGGAGCAGCGTGCAGATGTTACCCACATCTGGAGCAGCTGAGATAAAACACAGCTGGGAAGGCAGGCAAGCTTCTGAGGTGCAAGGGAAAACAGCAAACATTAGCTCGGGAAATGGCAGGTTACAGGCTGGTATAAATATCCTCTGCTTAGGCTGCTCTTGATTAAAAGATATAGTATTTTCCGTTAATTGTTCAAAGGAATTTGTGATACCTGTTGAACGTGCTGGGTTTTGGTGCTTGCAAAGGGAATGCTCTGGGTGCCCTTACTGTGGTACCTGAGCAGCTCCACATTTATTTTTTTTTTTCATCCCAACAAAACTCTTTTGAGATTAGAGGATATAAGCCCCATTTTAGTGATAGGAATCAGAGACAGAGAGCTGGCTTTAAAGGTGTTTTAGCACTAGCATAGAGGAAGTTATTCAGCACCAGTGGAAAAGGGGCATGGAGCACGCTTCTGCATTTTAAGAAGTTAAAATGAGTCCAAAATTTGGATCAGAGCATGGAGAGGGTTAATTTTAAAAGGTATGTTTGTAACGTTTTCACCATTACCTTTTCAAGTTCTGAACAATAAAGACTGAGAATTAAACAGACTATTGAAATTCTCCCACTATCTAGCAGGGAAGCAATCTGAAAAGTTGGGGGGAGAGGGCGTGTGAGAAAATGAAATTTAAAAAAAAATAAATCCATGAACATTTTCCACTTCATAGCTATACATACTTTTAGTCTTTTCACAGAGGAAAATAACAATGCCATGCTATTCGCAAATTATCACCCCCATCACTCTGAAAATCATGGGATTTGTTTGACCAAAAACCCCAAGACTGCACTTTGGGGGAGAAGGAGGTCTGATCCCAGCCTCTGCAACAGCCTCTGCCAGCGGCTGCCCCCTTTTGAGGCCACACATGGAGAAAAGGAGAGAAGGGGGAAAGGGATTAGGGTGGGCTTCCCTCCCAGGATGAACCAGCCTCTCCATCCCTGGGTCCCAGGCAAATTCCCAGGGCAGTGTCCAGCCATCTGAGGGCTCTGAGTGTGCCCTGGACCTCCTTACCTCCAGCTTTCCTCAGAGCCACCAAACTGCTGCCAGTGTCCAAAGCTGCCGTGGGGCCACAAGGAAACTTGGTTGGGTGGGAGCAAAAGTTGGGCTTTTCCTTCCAGTTGAATCAGAGCTGAAACATTTTTTCCTGCACAGAACAAAAATATGAATTTTTATTCACAATTCTTTAAGACCTTTGTGGTGAGCAAGCAAACCTAAGCCTAATCCTTGTCCCAAGGAGGAAAACACACCCACTCAGGGCCCTGCAGCCCCACTTAGGGATGCGCACAGGAACAGCAGGTGGAGCTGCGAGATCAGGAGTGGGGACCGGCGGCGCCTGGTAGAGATCCTCGCTGCTAGGGGGGCGGAAGAAACATTTGGGTTTGAATGGGAACTGGAAAGTTTCAGCTCAATGTGGCCTTTCGAAGCTCCCCCTCCCTGCCACAAATTAAGAAAAGGAAATGCTTTTTTTCAAATCCAGGAGGGAAGGCTGGGAGGGGGCAGAACCTGCTGGTGTTTGCAGAGAAGATGGATGCTGTGAGGTTGGGACACGGTGTTCAGCTCCCAGCCCCACTGCCACCACAAGCTTCATGTGTAGCCTTGCCCCCATCACTCAGGGAGACACCTGAAATGGCCTTTCACCATTTTCCGAGGAATTTAGGCAATTGCCAAGCAAATGGACTCTAGACCATCCCTCAGTCCCTGTCCCCCCCTTCCCCTGGCAGCCCCCCAAGATACCTTCCATCCTAATGCCTCCTGCAAAAGCTTTCAGAGGTAGCTAACATTGTACCAAAAGGGAGAGCCACAGCTTACCTAGGGGATTTTGGGATTTCTGGGGTTGCCCCCCATGGCAAAGCTGGAGTTTGCCTGCTCTGAGCCCCCTAAGTGCAGGGCTCTGGTACTGGCTCCAGCAAGTGCTCCAGCGGCCCCAGAGGTGGTTCTTTACATGTGTTGATTTAGCAGGTTATAAAACTCCCTTACCAAGTGAGTGATTACAATTAACTTAAGTTTTATGGATGTGGAGTACCCTGTCATAGTGTTTGGGTCACGAGAAGGAGTGAGGAGAAAGAGACTGATGCAAGGCCAGGCTGACCTTGTGACAGATGGGGGCTCATCCATCCCCCTGCCCCATGCTCAACACACCAGTGCCCCAGGTTGTCAGATATTTCATAGAAGAAATAAAGCAATAACTTCAGTGTAATAAGCTCACACACAGCCCTCCTTAGCCTAATTTCTAACTGTGAGGGTGACAATCAACCAGCAGAACAACTTATGTGGGGAGTGGGTGAAATTTTTTATCCTGAACGGATCAGATCCATGTCCTCCTGTGGGGTTTTTCAGGGGTGGCAAACTCACTTTCTGGGGCAGGCCTGGCTGATACCCCAGCATCTGACATGGGCATACTCAGAATAGTTTTAAAAGAAACACATTTAAAGATAAGCTGTATGCATGCTGTTAGATTTAACTTAGTGCTTCTGCAGTAACTGCAATTCAGCTACATGTACGCTACGCTGAGCTATTATACCATCCTAAGAGTCTGCAGCAGTGCTCAGTGCAGGGTTGGATCCCACCCTAAACTATCAGCAGCCCTACAGACCCTGAGAAGTCTGGATGAAACTGTTCTGCAGGCCAGGTCCAGGCTGTCCCAATTATCATCTCGTTTATGGGCTCAGGGCAGCCGAAACAGGAGTTTTTGGCTCAGGGCACATGGGAGCCAACATACGACTGCAATGGCTCCTCCTCGCTTTCACATCTCTGGAGTGCTTCTGCCACATCGTAACAGTAGGGAACGAGCTGTTTGCTCCAGAAGCATAACCACAGCCTAACATTGCACGAAACACGTAGGAACAAAAATAAAATTATGTTCTAACCATGCTGGAGCTATTGTTCTTCAGTAGGATTTTCATCTCACGGCAATTTCTGAGGGAGTTGAAGTCTTTGTGGTTTCTTGCATTTGAGGGGAAGAAAAGAAAAGATCAAAGCAGAACACCCTCTGAGACCTGGCCTGGGCGACACTGTCCCCAGATCACTCGGTGGCATATGACATCGTAGCTGCAAAACAAGCTTTAATAAGGCAAGATTCATGAGCGGCTCAGTACTGGATGCTCAAACATGGGGCTGAGCAGCAGGACGAGGTGGGTAGTAGCACCTGAGCCCCCCACATGACATAGCGGATGAAGATGGCTGTGTTCTGGGTAAGGCCAGCACGATGTCCTACAAAGCCTATCCTTTGAGACTTCTCCCCCATTGCATGCCAGTACCATGTGTCCTGGGACATGTGGTCCCTTCACATCCCAGGTGAGTTCCCACTTGCCAAGAAAGAGAGATTAAAAAATTTCTTTGAAGGAAAACAACCTAGGAGCTTGTGGGCTGGCAGAGTAGCTGTCCCACAGTGTCCTGCCCACCTACGCAGCCTACACAAGTTGTAGGCATCCAGCACCCGCACTTCCAGCACAGAGCAGAGCCCACAGTGACCAAGGAGGCTCTCAGCCAGGCAAGGCAGGGAACGTGTTGCATGGGGTCAGCAGAGGAACTGCGTGCTTCAAGCTACCCCCAGCAAAGCCACCTGCCCTGTGCCCACCTATAAGCCTTGTGAACCCTACAAGGCCCCTAGCAACCTGATCTAAGATCAGTAAGCCCTAATTAGAGCAAGGAGTTGGACCAGAGATCTCCTGAGGTCCTTCCAGCCTGATGTATTCCACGATGGTACCTTTATACACCATGGGAGGTCATCCCGGGCCACCACTATCTCTTCCTCTGCACCTCTCATAGAGACTAAACCACCCAGTGCTCCAAGCCCTAACACAGAGGCTCTGCAGCCACATTACCCCTGGTATTTAGCTTATCCCTTCTGCCAACCCAGCTGGTATAGATCATCGCCTGAGTTGGCACAGGACCTACAAGAGCCCATGCATCACAGGATTTCTTCTCCCATTTGTGCCGCACCAGCAGAAAAAACCCACCAGCATTTTGCTACAATGGACCAAGCTGATGCAGAAAGCCCAGGGCTTAACTCCTGAACCCCTGTCAAATTTGCTAAGGCTGGAACCTGAGGAAATAGACATCAAAACCCTTCACAGGGCAGCCTCAAGAGGCAAAGCAGAACTTTGAGACTAGGAATTTTGATCGTTTTGGTAAATAACCAGGCAGGGATTGTGAGACTGGAGAAAGACTCCTCTAACATCCTGGTCTGCCCATAAAATGAAAGAATAGGCTGTACATTTAACAACTTTGCATGTTTTATGACATTATTGTCTGTAAATCTTCTTAGTTTCCTTAGTGATCAGAAAACTCTTTTAATAGAAAACACAGTGTACTCACCACAAAAGCATAGAATGAAAATTGGTCTCCTATGCAAATAGTTCAACTATAATCAAACACAAACACTGAAAAAGGTCAGGTTCCCAAAAGGATGTATGTTTACATTATAAATAAGGAACTGGGAAACAGGAACAATATGACAGCTTTACTACTTGGGAGCCATGACTTGCTAAGGTAAATGGCAGTTTCACAAGGGGCTCAAGGTGCGGAAAACTCCCAGTTGTGGCACTATGCTTTTTTTGTGTGTGTGTGTAAAACTGTAAAAAGGCTTATTTTTTTTTCACAAAACCATGAGGCTGACCCCCAGATAAGTCAGCAGGGTTTCCTATCTGGTGTTTGGCCTGGGTGACTGCTTAGTTGACCTGAAATCATAGAATTATTTAGGTTGGAAAGGA
>NW_009634067.1:0-12703 GCF_000690535.1 Cariama cristata
TTCAATGGCTGCTTTTAATAGCTGGGTGATAGACGCCCAAGATACCTGTTGTAAAACGTGTATTTTGTCCAAAGTGGTCTTGAAAAGTAATTAAAACCCAAAACTTTGCGTGTGTTATGAAATACAATGTTGCTATTGAAAGCAGTGCGGTCTAATTATTAAAAACTTTTAAAAGAAATTATAAATTTATGGAACGAACTGCACTGAATTATAAACGAAGGCCTTGGTTTATATTTCTCTGGTGAAATTAGAAAAGGTAGTTGTGACGGAACTTGCTGGCTGTAAGTTGCATAGGAAAAGTTTTGACAAGCATCGTATGCTGTGTTAGGCCTGCTTCTCTGTCCTACTCGCTATAACAGCACATTCCAGTAGTGGCAAACTTCATACTTAAATGCCTTTGTGCTTCAAAACATGTTAAATACCTTGTAAATATTGGTGAGGCACTAAAGTATACAGGACAGTGTTATTTATTACACCTGGCCTTCTCAGATGATTGAGTGTTGTTTGGGTTTTTTTTTTTTTACCACAATAAAAACTTCTAGTTTTACTGTCTCTAGAAATAGTGGATTTGAAGTTTTGTTTAGTTTTAGACTTTTAATTTGTATTTGCAAAGCAGAATACAAGATGGTATGATTGAGGTAAAGCAAAATGTGACATTGGAGTGTACTCATTATAATACCACCTCATGAGTATACTAATTTAAATTTTTTTTTTCCCTTTTTACACATTTTGTAGTCCTGAAAAGTTCAAGAGTATTCAGATTTGGTGGTAAAATCTGAGTCTTCACTCTCATTAACAGAGTAGACAGCTAAGTGAGTAACACTTGTGTGTTTGCCATCCTGTAAAGGTAGGATAAATACCGTTTCATTAATATCTTGATTACAGGTGACAGAGAAATCAAGCCCTGAGACTTGATAATCTGTAACTAAGGAAGTAAAGACTCTTTTCAGAAAGAGTAGTGTTTGAAATAATTGTTAACCGATGTCAGTCAGGCAAAACAGACAGAAAGAGGGGTTTTGCCCTAGGTGCTTGCGCGAATCCTTGCTTTAGTGTACAGGGCTCAACTGTGAAGCTGAATTACCTGTACAGAAGAGAGACTGACAAGCCCGTTTAATGTGCAGCTGACAGTATTTGTATTTACAATATCCATATTTACAATCTGTATTTATATTGGTGACCTGGTTTGGAAAAGTGAGTAAGAAATGCATGAAAGTCCTGTGATGACTTTGCTCTAGATTCCATTGTATCTTCCAGGTATTTAGAGAGTATATGTTTGGAAACCGTACAGTACACAATTAGGGCTTGCTGTCAGAAAAATTGCAAAGTGATCTTCCGAGTTTGTCAATACAATAAATTCTGGATTCATGCTGTTTCTAAAATTTGTCTTAAATTGTGCAAATGAAGATAATGAATTCTACAGAAAGACTGAAAACACATTCCCTTGTTTGATGATACTTTAGGACTTCTTTTTTTTTCCCCAGCTGTTTTCTGTGATGGAGGTCATAAAGTTTTCATAATGTACTTGTGGAATATTGTAGTACATGGGGTCCTAAATTATTTCATTGGTAAAGCAAGTGTAGAATAGGTAAGTTTTTATGAACAGTATTCCTTCTGCTGCTGTTACACTGCATCCCCTGGATGATTTCATAGAAAAGTCATGTTTGATGTTTTAAAATAATTTTTATACTCTTTGATTTAGAAGATACAAATACGGAAGACTAGTGCTGTGAGACATCAGCCATATGGCTGTGGGTTGCCAGGTGTATTTGAGCAGAGTTAAGAATGTCTTTGTTACTGGCTTAAAATATTCATGTCTAGAAATAAACTGGTAGCTGAAAATGCTGTATTTCAAAGCTTCTTGGAAAATTCTGTGTTGCTTTGAGGTTTGTGTTTTTTTTTTTAAATACAGTGATACTTTTCCTCATATGCTTTTCTAGACTCTTCTGATAGTACATGTGCTTATATGGTGCAGGTCTGTTAATATAATGACAGCCTTGTGTACAGTTGCGAAAAAAACCTCATCACAACTTCAAGCTTGTGGTTCAGTTTTCAGTTTTGCCTATTTTGTTTATCTGAGTAATCCCATTGACATTAGAGAATCTCACACTTGTAAGGGCAAGAGTGACTTGGCTTGTTGTGTTTTAGGAGTGTTATGGAAGCTATTTGAATTGCTGTGTTTTTAGGGGTTTTTAATGTTTTGGACTATGCAGTGGTGATTTTTTTCTCTCCAAACGCTTAGGGTACTGTGTTGATTTGTTTTGAAGACTGGTGGCCCGAAAGAGAGTGCACTTTAAGATGTAAAGTGAGAGAAAGAGAAACATAAAGGCAAGAATGTGGGAGTTGTAGTAACATTTTCACTTACTAAATATATGGATGTTATTTCTTTATGACTCTTCCAAGCTACAGCAAACTGAGAACTCGCTGATCTTGACAGTTCTTCTGAAACTGATTTATTGTAAGAAGGGAAGTAGTCCAAAATATCAATCGTATCCTGCTACTACTTGACAAAGTTATAAAAAGACAACTATGGACTGAAAAGTATGAGCCAGATGAAAAGGTGAGAAAGGGTTAGAGGAATTCATACTTTTCTTTGAAGTTCCCTTGAAACTCTTTCAAGTTCCTGGGATACTGAGTTAGAGTAAGACGTTGGTGTGGGTTTTTTGCTGATAGACCATTAAGAGGGGCTTGGGGTGGAGACAGAAATTTGAAAAAGAAAATTTTTCATTTTTTTTCATCGTTCAACACATTTTAAGTGGGCCTCATGTTTGTTATATTCCTTAGTGGAACCAACAGAGTAGAGCACCAAGGAGGACTGGAATAGGAGATAGGAATCTCAGAACCCTCAAATCTTCAGCAGTTTGATTTTCTCGCCAGGAAGGCAGGGCTTCTCATATCTTGATTTCTACACAGTAAATTGTCCATGCTCCACTGCTGATCACCACTGACTCAAAACAGATATCCTTTTTGTGAGGTTTTTTTTTTTTTTTTTTTGTAATAGCTTGCCTAAAGTGAGTTCTGCATCACAAATTCTGCAGCTGCAAGTGATCTTTAATTAAATGTATTTCTGCACTCCTGTCAGAGCGGTAAGGAATGAGCTGCTATGAAAAAAACTATGCTTTCTCTCTGCCCCCTTTTCAGTTCTCTTTCTACTGAGGAGAAAAATTTATTTAAAATATACTGGTACTTTTGAAATAGTTTGTAGTATGCTTTTGCTAGAATGTTTCTAGAGTAATTGCTAGCTATGTAACCAAGAAAGTGCTTGAGAAATGTCAGATGTGCAGAAACCAGAGAACTTCATGAGTTTGAAAGAGTTTTCTTTGTGGTAACATGGAGAGGGAATGCAGTTTCCATTGCTGCTTTCATCTTTTGGAGAGGTGAAAACACTACAGTTTTTATCATGGAATTCTGTAACTTTTGCAAGATTTGTCGGAATTAGAACACTTATTATGTTTCAGCAATTAAGCATTGCATGCCATTTTCCCTTAGAGAAGAAGAGCACTTTGTTCCTTTTCCACTGGAACTTGCTCTCTCTTGTCCTGTGAACAGCAGAGGCTGTGAGGAGGGAAGATACTGAGGATGAAGTTACTTGCACAGGAGAACTTCCATCCTGTCTCTTTCCTGGGTGCTACCGTAGTTCAGGAGTGCATGGTAGGAGGCTTCTGATCACAGTAGAGACCCTGAGAAATAGGAGACGTATAAGATACTGTACCGGTAAAAGTTAAATGGAGCAAATAAGAGGCAAGACGAAAAGGGAATAGCATGATGGGAGGCGTCATCAGAGACTGGAAGATACATTTGGTTCGATTCTTTTTTGCATGGAAGCGAGCCGTGTTGTGACAGATCCGTAGAATAACTTTTACTATCTGAAGTGTCTGGTGACTGAGACAAGTATGCTTCTGTGTGAAAGTGGTGATTGCGGGACTTCAGCTAAAATAGCAAAAAATTCTGAAACATTAAAACTCCTGGGTGGGTGGGAGGGAAAAAAATTTAGGAAAGAAACAGGAGTATGATTCATTTGTCCTTTGAAGAATAATGATGTTAAATTGAAGTGTTAGTCATTACATTTTGAAAGGCATGGATCTTAATTCTGTTTTAAGTGCAAATCTCAAATCGCTGATTTAAGGTACAACTAGTCCTTTCTTTAGGCTGCTGCTTGCTAAGAATGAATTTAATGGCAAACCACCACTGAAAGGTTCCCTTTCTCATTCCCTTTCTATTTTCCTTTGCTCTCGCTTGTTTGCTAGTACCTGCGGAGGGAGTGGGGTTTTTATGTTTTTGGTGGTGTGGAGCTCTTATATGATTACTTCAGCATACCTTATGAAATTCTAACCTTAATAAGAAGTAGTCACCTGCCTGTTTTGGAAAATCAGTAGAGGATCATTTGATAACACTCCAGGGTGTACAACGTACAATAATCCTGTAGTGAGATAGGACACCTATTTTCCCCCCTGAAATATCTTCTTCTGCCTTATTTCATCCTGTAGCATCATTTGCTGGTTTTTATCCTAATCCCACATAATTTGTTCTTGTCTCCTTGACTGCTCAGGAATGTGCATATTCCCAGTGAAACTGTCTGGTATCCCATTCTGGTTTCAGTGACAGGTTGGGAACTGCTCTAACTTAATTGATGTGTATTTATTCAAAATAAAACCCATGATGCAAGTACTGAACTCGCAATGAGAGACTAGCTGTGTGTGAACTTCTGACACCTTCATTTGTTTATCCAGTGTAAAGTGGAATTCTAATATTACAATGCTAATATAGCTGTGATAACATCAGACAGTGTTAAAATACATAGTGATTGTGTATGTGGGTTTTTTAACCAGTCTGTCATTTGCTTGAGGCTATGTGTTGTTGATTTTAGCATTATTGAAAATGTCTATGGTAACTCTGTGATAACGCTTTTATTCTTTATTTCTCTGGGAGTGATAGGGCTGCACTGTATCTTTCATCTCAGAGCATGTGAAGTTAACAAGTCAGGAAACGCTATGGAGTGTTTGCTGGTGTGTGCAAAGTGCGTACCACCGGTTAAAGCTAAGGACTGTGACCTGGTATGTAAAGTGGGGCAAGTGGTCTAGACTGTGGTTTATCCAGACCTCTGTCTGTAGTACTTGCCTACTGGAGCTATTTAGATTAAAACCTGTCTTGACTTACAAGATAGTATTACTGTAGTTGTCGTGCACAATGTAAGCCTTAATGAGAAATTGTACGCATGAAGGAAAATAGACCTTTTCTCAGATGAATGGAGCTGAGCTTGCTAGAGATGTTGTGCTACTACAATATGGTTAAGTGAAGGAATACTTCAGAACTATCTTATATTTTCAGAGAAGGGGAACTGGCTTTACTTTGAAGTAATGGCTATGAAAGAAGTTTTCATTTTTACAGGTAAGGGTCAATACGTATATCAAATAGGGCAAATTATGTACAACTTTAGAGATCTGTACAGATTACATTAGGACTTCTTGTTTTTCTCCAGTTAAATAACTTGTGTTCAACCCTTTGGTAAAAATTGTGTGCTTTGAACATGTTATTAAGGTTACTAGAATAAGAGAAGAGGATTTCTCTACTTCCACTTACTACTGTTTGTAACATCTAGAGACAAGTTGAGTTTTGTGAAATAGCAAGAAAACCAAACCAAAACCTACTTTTTTCTTTGTAGCCTAAAAAAACATTACAGGTATTTGAGATTTCATATATTATTGAGTTTATATATCACACAGATGACTAAAAACTAGAATACTACTCATGGAAGTAATGGAAAAGATTGAAAATGGACAAACATACAGTAATATTTCCATGGTGACACATTTTCACAAAGGCACGAATAGAAACAATGCTAAGCTTCCACAACTGTTATACCAGGATGTGTAAATTCTTATTACAGCAACCTGCAGGGGAAGTGGAAAAAGGTTGCAGAGGGGTAACGCAGCCTGCCGAGTCTGGACTGTGATGGTTCTGTTTACGCGTCCCTCTCCTACCACCAAATAGTAAACTGACCCCAGGAGATGGTTTGGCTAAAATGATGCCCCTTGTTTTTAGGGTTGTTTTACAGCAGAATTGGCTCATTATGTCACTGAATGGATACTAGTACTGGTGTGAGGGAGGAGGCAAGGTCAGAGATGGAAGCAAAAGGGGGGGAGAGTGCTACTGTAGAAACCAAGACGAAGATCAATCCTAGCTGCCAGGGAACTGTCATCTTAGGTGTGCGTTTCTTTTGTTGACTTTCTCCGTTGTTTTCTTGTGTGTGTCTTTGTGTTCACCTTTGCTTTGCTGTGAACCAGCAGTACAACTATCACAGGTATCTTGATCCTAAACATGTTTTCTGTCACCAAGAAACCTTTATGATGATACAAACTTTTTACTGACTTTTAAAATGTTTGTTACTGTGAAGCTCTTGTTGAAGAGAAATTTTGTTATTGTACGGTTGCAGAATTAGATCCTGTTTTCCAGGAATGTGCTGCTGTTGACAGTATGCTTATGAGTTGCTAAAGTGTATGAAAGTAGATCAGAAATTCTTTGACTTTGGTGCATTTTTTTCCTGATTATTCATAAAACTCATTTAGGACTCTGCTGCAAAGTCTCTCCAGAGACTCTCACCAGAATAATGGTGTACTTCAAGACTGTGGATGTTTTATTGTGTGAAGCAAACTGGAGCCATTTGCCTTCATGTATTTGAGGAATCATCTGTATGGACAAGTGGACTTGTCCTTCATTTGGAAGGAGCAGCTAGTGGCTGAAGAAGGGAGCGATACGGTGGTTATGGCTTCCTTTTTGTGTTGCTTGACTGTTTTGTAGGGTTTTGCTTTGTGGATGTAGGGTTTGAGTTTTTTTAAATGGCACATTTTGAGTGTTGCTAAATACTATTGCTCTTCCGTGTGACTTTTTCTGTGCAAAACCGTTAGTGATGGTGAAGTTCCTACCCGATGAAGTCAGTCTCTGGCTGTTCTTTTTAAAAGGCTAATGAAAGGGCTTCATGAGGGAGAGATTGCTCCCCCCTCTCTTGTTTAAATGTACTTTTTTAAAGGATAATTTGCTTTTGGAATTTTTTGGTTGGTTAGAACTTCTGGGCTAGAGGCAGTCTGTCAGTGGTATGAATGTATTCTGTCAACTGAAACAATAATTTGCATCTCATAGAACAAGATCAGATGCTATCCTTTGAACTTGGATACTGTTTGTACTTGAAGAAAGGCAACTTTATCTCATCAACTCTGAATACATATTGTGTTCAAAGTAATTGTTTGGGCATGTAGAGACGTATTGTCTTGGGACAGCAAACTCAAATTTCTGCATATTCTTGCTGTGTGCTATACAAGACTGTGTGTTGGACCTTTTTTGATATGTCTGTGCTATTTTTTCAATTCATTAAATCAAACTTCAGTCTTTTTTTGAAAAACAGAAACAACCACCATAATGGGATGCCTTCCATAATGTCCCGTTTGTTCTGATAATCAGGCTTTCAGTGTCTAGAAACACCAATTATTATTATTTTTTAAAAAACTTTTGGTATAGAGGAAAAGATCTAGAAGATTCTATAATTAACTAAATCCTGCTAGGACACTGGACACTCTTTGTATTAGCTACTTTCTCATATTGTTAATGAACTAACAGCACCTTACACACCTATTGTTTCTTTTTAAAGCACTTTAAGTGCTAAACTGTAGTCTTGTCCAGGTAAGCATATCCTACAGCCTACAGATCTGACCTGTGAAGAATTCTTACTCTGATTCAATGTCTGGCCCTTTGCTCTTACCTCCCTCATAGAGCTGGAAATATCTGACAAAGATGTGAGTATTGTTAATCATGTGGCAGATGAACTTTTGATATTCTGCAGATTGTGTACAAGCACATCACGCCATATGCCAGTAAATATGTCCAACGCATGATGAACAGTGCCTGCTTTTTAGCTCTGTGGCAGGTGTATGTCTTAGTAGCATCTTGTCAAGGAACAGGGATTGACCAAAGCACAGGTGTCCCCGGTCATATAGCTTTTATTATGTTTTATATGTTTTTATTGGGATCACACTGTGGAGGAACAATTCTGGTCGCTTCTCCCTGTCACTCTGTAGGACATTTCTGGTCATCGGAGGACAGGGTGATTTGCTATGTGGTCCTCTAATGCTTCCAGAGGAGGAAGTATGCCTCACTTCAGCTGGAAAAAGTGGGCATTTTAACCTTGCTCACTGTCTGTGGTGGATTGGAGAAAATTGTCAGGGAAAGACATTTATTTGTTCTTGATGAGGAAACAATGGGGTGGGTTTTTTCCTTTGTTTAATACTGTCAGTTGTTAAACTGTAGTCTAGTTCAGAAATGCCTGTGTCGTGGCCTGATAATCTGACCGAGAAAGAGTACTCTTACTTAAAGCCTCATCCCTTCATTCTTAATTTAAATTTCCTTGATTATGCTAAAACCTTTTATGTAGACTTACAACTTTCTGCTTCTTCACTGATGTTAACAAAATGTCTCGATGAAAACTCTTAATTCCTGTTAGAAATAACCCTGTGCAAAATTTCAGTTGGTTAATAAACAGTTACTGTGCAACAGAGAAAGAGATGTGATTCAGATTTCTGAACTAGATTTTCAAAATGCTGTTATTTAGGAAATGATTACAATCTAATCCTGTGATTCAATTCATGTTCATGAGCCATTCTGGCTGGGTAGGACCTCTAGGTCCATGCTACTAGCCTCATTGTGCCTGACCAATGCACAGCCCGACCAGGGGGTGCTGGTTTTGGCTTCCGTTCCACAAAGATCCAGTGGAGACCAGTTGTCACGGAGAAAGGTTTGTAGTACCGTGAGGCTGGAGTAGCTGGGAGCTGAACTAGGGAGAGAACATTTGACTGTTTTTCTTGCTTTTGGGAGGGCAATGTGGAAAGTGGGACGTGTAATGGAATCTAGTGGACTTCGCTTCTGTGAAATAGTCTGCGGTTGCTGTTGCTTGTAGAGCTCCTTTGACTTATATTTAATCTTTGGTGGTTTTGTCTGAGATGTGTACGATACAAAATTTCCTTGTGAGCTAAGTGACATTTCTGTGGCATAAATCATCCACCACTCAAGTGTACTTGTACTTCTTTTGCCAAATGTTTATTGATAATTGAGGTTTGGTTTAAATTTTAAAACATTTTGGCTGTTCTTGAGTTACATTGTGAATACCCAGCTTGAAGTATCTTTGTATACATTGTTTCTTGGTACAGCACCAAATAATGTAATCTAATTTTTTAATTATTCTTAAAGAGATAGAGCAAGCATCCTGTGAGAAACTCATGAGCCTTCAGAAGCTTCAGAGGCCTAGTAGCTTATTTTCTTTAGGAAGTGATGTCTGAATAGGAACATATTAACACGTTACTTCTGTTCTCAATTTGTTGTTAAAACTTTGACAGAAGTTAGGTCATGGTTCTGCCTTAAGTCCCATATTTAATTATGCTTTTTGTGTATTCTTGGGGATGTATTCCAAGATGTACCTAAGCCCACTGTCAATCTAAATCTGACCCCCATATTCCTGAAACATATACAAGATGTACTCAGTGTATTAACGTATTACGAAAAAGAAAATCAAGTCCTTTTCAGGTCATTCTGTCAGTGCTATCTTAACACATTATGCCATGTTGTATAGTAATTTGTGATAAATTTTAAGTATGACCTTGCAAATCTTATGTATGATTGTATTTTTTCTGAGGCATTGCATTGATTTTAATCTCATTCCCAGTAATGGACAGTTTTATTGTCTGCAAGATCTGACCTAAATTGTATTTTTTTTGTTGTTGTTGCTTGAGGCTTTTAGTGCGAAATGCAAAGATTTGCACTTACCACCCCTTTTTTAGTTTGGACGGAGTTGTACAGTGGTGAACAATTCTAGTTTGGAGTGCTATGGACTTCTCTCGGAAATATTTGCAAAATAAGCTATGGTACGAGTTTAAGGCACAAAACTATTCAGTACTAAATTCCAGAGTGAACAGTGACAAACTGCCAAAAGTGGAATTGGAATGTCCACGGAGTTGGAATGAAACAGAGGAAACAGGATACTGCTCGGATGATGTGATCTCCGAAGGTCTGACTTGAATTTCACCCTTCTGAAGTAAATAATAGCGTTCCTTTTAATTTACTGGATTGGAATGTAGACCTGTAGAGAAGCACCAGAAATCAAGGTCTCTTATGCTGCATTTCCATATCTTAATGTTCCTGGACAGTAGGAGTTTTGCCAAAGTTTTTCATATTTCCCACATTCTTTTGCAGTTGCCAGCTTTGTTTTGCGCAGAAGTGGCAGGCTGAGGTGGTGCTTTAGTGGGTTACAGCATGAAGAAAGATCATTTGGAATGGAAGTATTAAATATTTAAAATATATTTTGCTGAAGCATTGGGTAGTAAATGATTGTATGTAAGAGGGTGCGATTCAAGACAGCCATCTGACAAGGAGTAAAGACCCCTTTCTGTCATGCGGTGAGTATCGCGATGTTTGAAATGAACTGTGAACACATTTACAATCATTCTGGTGAACAGTAGAATGCTATGGATGTGAATAATCATCTGAGACTTCTACAGGACATTCCTGAAATAGTGTTCAAATGACTGCAGAAATTATGGGATGCAGCAAAGCACACAAATACCATAAGCCTTTCAGTCAGGCTAGTGTGGTCAGTGGCTTACTACTGCAGTAAGTAAGGCTTGATATGCAGGAACTTACACAGTAAACAGATGATTTGTTCAAGTTTCTGAGCTTTGCATGTTCTTTTCTGGTTTTCCTCTGTTATTTATAATCCCTAGGCTCTTTTTTTATATCTACTCTTTGAGAGAAAGACTTTAGTGAACTAAAGTTTGAAGTTTGCTAAGGAGTTGTTAATTGGTTACACTGCTGTGTTACCTAAATTAATGATACTGTGGTCTAGAAGGTGAATTGCTTATAGTGGAACACATTATTATGGTGATATGGATTAGGCTTTTTGGTTCTTGCTTATGTTCTTGTTTGCTTCTTTGGTTGTTGTTCTGCCTCACTTGCTAGCATGGCTTACAGTGGTCTAAAATGAGCCATGGTCTTCTGTGCTGTGGCAGGCTGCTGGTTTGCATTCTGGACCTGGCTGGCCCATTTGCCAAGAATACATGAAAGCCATCAAAACATTATTTTTCCAGGCAAGATTTTGGCAAGAAAATAAGCTTTGAGGACAAATGTAGAACAGTTAAGGATTTTGTATTAAAAATCTTTATAACTTCCTATACTTGACATTTCATGTCCTTTTTTTGTCAGTCAGGTTTTGCTGAAAAGTTGTAAGGTATCTTATTTCTGGTCATAGTTGTGGTGCCTGATGTGATTAGTATTTATGAAGAGTATTAAAAAAAAAAATATGGAAAAAACATAGTAGTGTTCCCATAATCAGCACTTCATTTTTAATTTTATTCCTGATTTGGCAGGTGTACTAGATAGTTAAGCAGCTTCAGCCAGCTGCCTGAAGTTCTTGTGAAACACTTTCACTGCGGGTGTCTGGTGCTGAAGGGTGAGAGTATTTATCAGAGAGCCCTTCTTGTGGTAGTACTGTCATTGCTTATCGAGGTAGTGGGTCTCTAACAGTTCTTTTGGGATTAAGCTCTCATAAATAGCTATTTTGTAATACTTTATTTGAAAAGTTTTTATCTTTATGAAAGATAACTTTATCTTTTTTTAAATAGGGAAAAAATGTTTTCTGGGGCAGACTGGCCTGCTATTACTAAAAGCAAATATTTCAGGATTTTATAACTGGCCTTTCCTTCGTTATTTACCAGACGTATGTGGGCAAATGTGACTTTATTGGGGTTACATCATCAAGTTAATGAAACATCATATTTTGGAAAAAGACTAGTTTCAGAGAAGTAATGTGTTGATGTAATCTGTTTAAATTGAAGGAAAACACTTATTACCTTACTCTGACATGAAATCCTTAATCCCGAACACTTGTGTCTTTAATGGAAAAATTAAGTGATAAGCAAGTAGCTGCAGGATGGGGAGATTAAAATGTGCTATATTGGAATGGGAATTATGAGGGTAGTGGGAGTTTACTAGTGATGTTTTGCAGTATAATGACAGTAAATCAAACACTGTCCACTTTAGTAGTGTCTGTGTAATGATCTAGAGCTTCATTTTGCTCTAGCTATCAATCCTACAAGCATAAGTATAGAAGTTAGATTTCTTTCTCACTTTGAAGACCAGCTTTGCTCTATTTGTTATCAGTATAGATCTCTAATACCCAGGAGGTAGCATGTACTTCTAATAACTTGAATTTTAGAATTTCATGAGGAAAATATGTATTACACCTAGTGATTAGTTTATGGACACTGTCCATGTTGCCAACAAAGATGTTAGACCCGTGCTGTTTAGCACCTTTGTCGCCGACATGGACTGTGGGATTGAGTGCACCCTCAGACAGTTTGCTGACGACACCAAGCTGTGGTGTAGTTGACATGCTGGAGGGAAGGGATGCCATCCAGAGGTCCAGAGGGACCTGGACAGGCTTGAGAGGTGGGCCTGTGTGAACCTCATCAAGTTCAACAAGGCCAAGTGCAAGGTCCTGCACAGGGGTCAGGGCAATCCCAAGCACAAATACAGGCTGGGTGGAGAATGATTTGAGAGCAGCCCTGAGGAGAAGGACTTGGGGGTGCTGGTTGACGAGAAGCTCAACATGACCCGCAATGTGCGCTGGCAGCCCAGAAAGCCAACTGTACCATGGGATACATCCAAAGCA
>NW_009634067.1:13092-36048 GCF_000690535.1 Cariama cristata
GGGCTGCCCCCCCCCTGCAAGTGTTCAAGGCCAGGTTGGATGGGGCTGTGAGTGACCTGGTCTGGTGGAAGGTGTCCCTGCCCATGTCAGGGGGGTTGGAACTAGGTGGTCTTTAAGGTCCCTTAAGCCAAGCCATTCTATGATTAAAGCTACCTTTGTGTGGGCTACGTTGTTTGCAGTGTGATGTTAAAGTTATTGCTACCAAATGTACTAGAAGCATCTAGTTATGATTTTTTTTAATGTTCCTTCAGATGTGACTTTGGAAAGGAGAACATTTTAAAGTTTGTTCCAGAAGGCACTTTCAGAGATGGATGATTGAAAACAACTCTCCTGAATGGCACCTTGCTGTACTTCATAGATCATAACAGCTTTTATTCACCACTGTGATTGTTTTTTAAATTACTACCTGTGGATGAATACTTGAAAGAATTGGCCTGCTGGCTGCATATTTGGTTTGATTGGGGGCTATCTTAAAGTTGCCTTTAAATTACATGGGGTTCTTGATGATCCTAGCATTTTCTAATCTTCTTTGTACTGCATGGTTTGTTCTGTTTCTTAGATTCTTGCAATTTTAGGAAAAGTAGTAATTCTATCTTTAATTTTTTTCTTGTTTAAAAAAAAGTGTGTCATTTCAACCTAAGATACAGAGATGCTTCTTTTAAAAATGATAGAGTTGCTGTTTATTTTGCATTATTCTTCCACTGGAAGCTGTAAATTATGTAACAAATAATTATTTTAGTAATAGTTGCTGTCAGACTGGAAACTGTTTAATTTATAAGAGATACATTTGTCACAGGGAAAGCTTCAAGTGATACCTGTAGCAGTGGTGTACAAAAGCAATACTGCTTTAGTACTTTATTGAAAGTATCAATACAGCAGTAGTGTGCTACGTGTTTTTCCACAGGTAGACATTTCATTGAACTGTCACTAACAAGACAGGCAGAAGAAAAGAGAAAATTAATGTCATAAGACAAAGTGACAGTTGAAGCTAGTTGAAATGTTTGAACAAACAGCTTTTTTCAGAAGTTACAGTGTTGATAAGTCTGTATAAAATGTTCCATTCTTCTGTTTTGATGAAAAATGTTTGACAGAGTCCCTTCTGGGAGTGTAAAAGACTGGGAAGATTTTATTGCTTGTTAGTCAGGGTACTGGTCTGGAATGTGAAAGAATCGGATTCCAGTCCCTTTCCTGGCTCAGGATGACTTGGTGCTATTGAAAAGCCACCTTCCCTGAATGAATGAGATGGATGAGGTACCTGAACATCCCAGGCCTGTTTTCCTGAACTGCTGCAATGGAAAGCAACAGGAAAATCTAGGTTTTGGTTTTGAAAATGGAATGTTTTGAAAATTTTGTGGGGGGAAAAGCAGACAAATGGATGAAAAGAAACAATGCTGTAGAAATTCCTGTGAAATGTAATTATTGTCCTCTAGATAGCATTGAGAGGTGTGCCTATTGCTAGAAATATTTAACCAATCAAAGACTATCTGTAATCTCCATAAATTCCTCGCAGATTTTTATCAACAGCAGTTCTTAGCTTCAGTTGCCATGTCCTGTGTGTTCCTAGCATTTGATCTTTTCTCTTTCCATTCAGAAAATAGCTCGAGTGAATAAGCAGAAGATAGGAGTGTGATGGAAAGTGTGGGTATTGAACTGTTCAAATATATCACTCCATCTGTATGAATAGTGTGGAATAAATAAAAGGTAGGTAAGGGGGATGGCAGCAGGAGAGTGCAACATTTTTCAGTGCCCTGAAGCCCACAATATGTTTTAGCTTGTTGGCAGCTTAACAACACAACTAGGATTGTTAGCAACTGACAAGGGGAGCATGATTTGCTCTGTACAGTTAATGTTAGTTCTTCTTGGGCCACAAAGATGTGCTTAGGCAGGCTTCCTTTGCAGATCCCCCAAAACTGAGTTCAGAAGGCCCTACCTGTGTTTTGGGCTACCTTTGCCCTTGGAAATTGCTTTTCCCCTTCTGCTTTCTTTTTCTGAGGCATATAGCAGCTGGAGGAAGCAAAACAGAAGGAAACAAAGACATTAAAGGTCAGGGTTGGGGTGTTTCAGTCCTTACATTGTCTTAGTGGGGAGTTTGCAGGATACAGACATCCCCCATACCTCAGCTGAGAGGTTTCTCTGAGCCTTCTCTACGTCATTCTGCACCTAGTGACTGCAAATCATGCTCTGCAAGCTATAGTCTGTCCAACTTTGCTCTACTGATGGTCTTTCTGCCTAATGTGAGTATCACAGGAGCGTCACGCCACATGGATCATTTTGCCTCTGTCCCTACTGTCCTGTCTGAAGCAGTTAGCCATGCTGCAGCACACTCTCAGTTACAGCCCATTCACAATATTTGGGCCACTCATAAAGGACTTTGATTATAGCCTAAGCATAGTGAGTATCAGTACAGTAAAGGCCCTTTGGACATCAATTAAGTTTCCTAGTCAGGTTTGTGAAAGGAAGAGATTTTGCCTTCCCAAAGCCCAGTGAAAGGATCGAAAAACGCTCTAGCCTGCTTTTTTCAGCTGGCACAGTGGATTGCCATGCTCCATCAACCAGACTAATTCTTTGGCTGCCAGCGAGGGTCACCAAGCACTACTGCTTCCTTGCCTATCTCCCAGCAGCTGGCTTTAGAGGGACAACAGGAAGAACAATCCAGGTATGGAAAAACAAGAAGACAAGACTGTTATTACTTTGCAAACTCTATTCATCTCTGTTGCACAAGGCCGTGCATTTCTTCTGCGGACTCTGGTCAAATGAAGCCAGATGTTGTTACCAAAACCTAAATGTGGTGGTGGGGTTTTTGTGTGTGGTTTTTAGGATTCCAAATAAAAGATGTCTGCTGTTATGATTAGATTCTTGAGGGCAGAAATCACTTTTAGACAGAATGTCTTGTATGTGTTGATGCAGAAGCGCTAATAATGGTTGAAATACTGTAACGTTAAGAAATGAGCAGTACTGTTGCTCCAGTGGTACCCAGAGACTGCTCTGGTAATGTTCGGTGAATGTCTCTAGTTCTTTAAAGTGATAATTGCTATTTACATAAGTTTATGTAAACCAAACCAGAGACCTTGTTACAATCTGTTTATTGTAAATACAAGCGATAGAAGTACATTGACTTTTAACACGAAGAAAGCAGTAAGGTGAAGGAGAGAAAATGTGATGGGCAAGATACTTTTTGTATCTTTGGCATGAAGCAGTGAAGTCAGCAAAAAAGACAGAACTTAGAGCCTTTCACCTGGATTTCCAGTAAAGAGCAGAATTTTTCCGCTATTTGTTCAGTGTAAAAACTGATGAAACACAGGAGTTAGGTTGGGAGAGGATAAAATTACCATATACTGAAAAAGTCAGTGAAGAGCTATCCAGATCACCTTTAGGAAGGAATGCAAGTGCTTTACTTTATTGCAAAACCCTACCTTTCTTCCTTCATTTTTTGCCTGTAAAAGTTCAGTTCTTCATGGCATGGCATAAAAAGAGATGCTTGGTATACTGACAACTGAAAGCACGAAATGATCAGCCCACAAGTGCATTAAAAATATTTGGAGCTAAATGTGAAAGAATGGATTTTTCATTA
The DNA here is from genome assembly GCF_000690535.1 of Cariama cristata. Classification (NCBI taxonomy): domain Eukaryota; kingdom Metazoa; phylum Chordata; class Aves; order Cariamiformes; family Cariamidae; genus Cariama; species Cariama cristata. Next base: position 16,664 of record NW_009634067.1, read on the forward strand.
AACAAGCATGCAGCACTGATGATTCCTATTAACTTCTACCATTTCAGAGACTTGACAGAAGATCAAATCTCTCTTTTTATGGCTAATTTAAATCAATCATTGTTCTGTCCGGCAAAATTCCAAGCCCACATTTGAAAGCTCTTTTGAGAATTATCCTTCCCCCACCCTAGGTTATATCTGCCAGATCAGGAAATTCCAGCTTCTTCTCTTAAATTTACTATGGAATCCCCAGAGTCTAAAACGCAGAAAACAGATTTTTGCTGGACTGTGAATAACCATGATCCTCTCTTTCTTCTCTAACCTTTTCACATACTTTATTAAAATAGAACTTTAGCCACGCTGAATGCCTGCAGATAAACTAAAAAAATTTGCATGAACTGTCATGAGCTTGGAAATCTGTTCTCTTGTTAGGTCAAACTCCATGCTCGTACACATTCTGACTGAATGTTAATTTTCCTTGTATTTGTTTTCATTGCTTTACTTAATATACTGTAGAGCATTGAAATGCGTGCAGGCACCTAATGGCATTTTCAACAGATTAAAAGTTTGACTCCTATTTAATTGCGGTGCGCCTACTTTTAAGCATTCTGATATTTCTGAAAATTCTTTTAGATGACTGATGTTTATAGGATGAGAGTCAGAAGCCTAGCCTCCAAGTAGATACGTTTTGTTTTAAAAGCTTGAATGATACATGAAGTAATTTCGCCAAAGAACCTAAGGATATCATGTAGAATTGGAGGAAAAATAGTATCTCAAAGTATTAATATTTATGTTAAAGATTTTTCACAAAAGCAACTGATGTAGATTGATTTATGAGAGCTAGTAAGAGACTTCCATTGAGAACTTTAAAGAGATTACATAAGTAATTGGATAGTAGAGATTTGTATCTGGACTATCTCTTAAGAGCAATCTTCTCTATTCAGTTTAAAAGAATAATAAATGGCAAATGGAGATGTAATGCTTATCCTGGCAAGGAATGACTGCGTATTTCCACTGTATGAGCCAATGTTGAGATTTTTCATTACTCAAACTGTATAAAAACTTTACATCTAACAAAATACTTAGTGATTTTTATGAAGTAATCATTTAAAAATTCTGTGTCTAAGAAATTCCAGAAGTCTGTGAAATTGCAGCTTTCTAGTCAGCTGAATTTATTGAAACATTGCTTATACGGCAACTTGCCTCTTCCAGTACAAAAGATATATACAGCATGGGAGATTACTGTTTAATCAATTGTTTATGCTCAGGTGTTGTTTTTCTATGAAAGTGCCTCTGCTCAGTATTTGAGACAGTATTGTAGTTTTCAGTGTCATTAGCAATTGTTTTTAAACTTTCTCCTTACTAGAGCCTCATTAAGGAACTAGTTTTGGTTTAAAAAAAGTCAAAATGGCAAAAGTAAAGCCTCTTACAGAAGGACAAAATATTAATTTAGACTTTATTTTGGCAAACATGACAATTTTGCATGCTTAGTCTTACCTATCTGTTCTAGTAGCTTAATCGTTAAGAAGTAGTAGTAGTAATCATGTATATTATAGTACTGCCTACAATCTCTATCAAGAACCAGGGTTTCAGTGTCTGTTAGGAACTCTGTTGTTTCATGACTAGTTCATACCAATGTGAATTGGGACTGCAAGTGGTTCCACCCTCTCTCTTGCATTGACATTGGTACCAGTAGTGAACTGGTTAGGCAGCTAAACTGGTTAAAAAAAAAATAAATGTCAGCCTCTCCTGCTAGTTTCTTTCTTTTTAACTGACTCTACTGTGGAGTCAGATGAGTGCCAGGGTAAGTAAAAGAGAAGGAGCATGAACATGTAGCATGGAGGAAGAGCAGAACTGTGATAGCCAGGTTAAATCCATTTAAATTGTTATGGAACCTCAGTATTTGGTATGATATAGGCAAGTAACCAAGATTATTCTTCTGTAGTCAAGATACAGAATGACGGAGTTCTAAGCTTTAAGAAACGAAGGCAAGGTGGGAGTGAGTACACGTATGTGTATGTGCACACATGATTTGGAAGTATAGCGATAGCACAGATTTAAAAATCATATCCAAAAAGCATGGTCAGCTGTGAGATCAGAGTTCCTCAGGTACAACTTCTCAGGGTAGCTTGTCCCACTGCATGCCTGTCCTCATGGTGAAATTTTTTTTCCTTATGTCTAGTCTGAACTTACTGTTTCAACTTATGCCCGTTTTCTCTCATCCTTCCACCATGTCCCCCCCTGCAAAGAGCCTGACACAGTCATCTTGAAAACTTCCTTGTAGGTAGGGGCAGGCTGCTGTTGCATCCTTCTGAAGCTGCTTCTTCTTCAGGCTGAACAAACCCCAGTCCCTCAGCCTCTCCTCACGGGGCAAGTGCTCCAGCTCCTGGCCATCCTGGTGGCCTTCCCCTGGACTTGCTCCAGTTTGATTTTTCTCACCTTAGGAGACCAGAACTGGATGGAGTATTTGAGATGCAATCTAATGAGTGCAGAGTGGAGAGGGTAATCGCTTCCCTTGATCTACTGGCCACACTCTTGCTGATAACAGGAGGCCAATGGGCTTCTCTGCAGGCAGGGTGCTGGATCACTGCCAGCTCACTGCCCGCCAGGACCCCAGAGCTGCTCTGCAGCTGATCAGTCCCAGCCTGTATCGCTGTAAGGGTCATTTGCTTCCTGGGTGCAAGACTTTGCACTTGTTGTTGCTGAATCTCTGAAAGTTCCTGTCGGTCCTTTCCTGTAGCCTAAGTCCTTCTGGATGGTGGTCATGTCCATGACAGTGTTGACTCTTCCCCCTCAGTTTAGTGTCATCTGCAAGTCTGATGAGAGTGTGCTCTGATGCCTCCTCCAAATCATTGATACAGATGTTAAACAGGACAGGTCCCTCCAATAATCCACTTCTTGCTGGCTTCCAGGTAGAATACAACCCATTGACCACTAGCCCAAAAGAAGGCAAGCTTGGACTGCAGGCTGCTGTTACAAGGCTTGGACAGATGAAAAGAATTGGTACCATGTTTTTAGTCAAAAGTGGAGACTAGCTATGACTTGTTATTTCAACTCAAGGTGGAACCTCTTGCTGTGAGCTTTATGGGAGCTGTATTGCTGAAGTAACTTGTTATTCTCCTGACTAGGTTAGCTTTACATTTCTACTAAAATTCAATATTGACCATATATTCTTTGCCATAAATGGGATTAATGTAAATCTAAGAAATGTCAACTTTAAGTAATACTTTTTAAAAAATAATCCTTTATGACTACAAGTCAACAGAAGCAAAAAAAAAAAAAGCCCGTTAAGAAAAACTCTACTGACTCATAAAATGTGAAATAACTAAATGTTTGTTGAACAAGAATACATTAAAGGGACTTCAAAGATGTCTTTGCTACTGAGTTGCAGTAGCTCCTTAATGTTCTCTGTATTAAGGCAGTTTGAAGAATTGTTTCTAACAAGGGTCCAGTTGGAAGTGTGTGCACAAGGCCAAAGTATTTTTTTTTTTTCCTTTTTCTCTTCTCCTCCCACTGGGAAGCATTCTCTTCACTTTCATAATTGCAAATTTACTCTTACAATTTGTCTGTTATGTGATCCTTTCTGTTGTCAAAGAATAAAGATTGTTGCATACTGTTTAGCTGTGCTGCTGTTTTAGTAGCTATCTTGAAAAATATCACCTCTCCTTTTTTGAATTTTGTTTGGTTTATTGTCTTTTTAATCATTAATGTAAAGGTCAGCAGGTTCTGTGTAGCTAGAGTCTTTTCTTTAAATTTACTTTAAGACAAGGTACTGTATCTGACATCGTTTCTGTCTTCAGAATTCCAATTTCCAGTCATAACAGCCTTGGGAAAGGAAGGAGTGGCAGATTTAATTCATCTTTCTGCATGTCCTAGAAGAAGAGTGAATTTAGAGTAGAAACTCCAGTAGGAGAATGGTTGCATCTGGAATATTATGTTTACTGTCACTGTAGTTCTATACTTTGTATTTTTTGTCAATTCTGTTTTTGAAAGCAATTACGGTTTTGACCTCAACAAAATGCTGTGGCAGTGAGGTCCAGATATGATTGTGTGTTGTACAGAACTTTGTTTTGAGCCTGCTCTTCTCTACTTTCTGCATGTGCCTCCTTGTAGTGTGAGAAATAGAGAGTAAGTGCTGCCTGGACCTTTCCTTGTATATAATATTTCCTCTCTGTGAGCAACTTCCAAGATGAATAATCTTCACCTGTTCAGTCATTACATTCTAAACTGTGATTACCATTGCACACTTTTCTCTGTGTTTTGGTTTGTGGTTTTACTTTCTAGATGTTGTGGTGTGGAAGTCCAGGGCTATCAGAGCTGAACGTAGTATTAAAATGTAATCACACAGTGAAGAAATTGTATACATTATAGAAATGGTATGGTGGTCTTTTCTGTTCTGTTTTGTATTTCTTTTGTCATAACTTGTAAATAAGCTGTTTGGCATTTTGGCTTCTGCTAAATGTTGAGCTGATTTAAAGAGCCATCCACAAGGAGCTGGATGACTTCTTCAGTAAGGTTGGCAAAAATACTTAATGTCTCTTGCTCCAATTAAAAGTGATTCAGTGGTACAAAAGCTCTTCACCGATTTTTTTGTCTGTAATCTCTTTCCTTTTTTTAATTTTGAGTTTCTAAGTGTTAACTTAAGCAATTGAATTTGAAAATGTGCAAAATAACCTTGTTCTGGTGTTCTCATCTTCTTTCCCCTTCTCACCTATGCTTTCACTTTGAAAGACAGGACTGGTAAAACATTGCTCTTACCTACTCTTGGGAGTATTGTGAATATTGTTTTGATGTTTGTACACTAATTTGAAGATGCTATTAGTGACCACAGCCAGGGGCTAGGTTTTAATATGTACTATGTTCTCTGAAGTAATTCTTTAACCTGGATTAGAATAATCTTTTAAAATCAGTGATGCAAACTGCTAATAAACTTGAAGGGACTGCATTTCCACATGTGGGAAAGGTAGACAGCTCTATTCCAGTCTGGTAAGTAGAGCATTAACTCATCTGGCAGCTCCAGGTTCCCTTTTACAGTCTCTCACAGAATTCCTCAGCAATCTTTGCAAATTACTGCTTTGGAAGTATTTCCTCTGCTCTGAACAACTGTTTGTGCCAAATGTACTCAGTAAAGAGGGACGTGTGATAAGCAATTGTACGCTGGAGGTGGAGGAAAGGCTTGTAAGGGTTCAGTGCCTTTTTTTTTTTTTTCCTCCTTTTTTTGAACTTCACCCTTCTAGGAGCCGAAAAGCTTACCTGACCTGAAAGATGTTTAGTCACTTTGGCATGAAAGGCAAAAGCTGGTTTCTTTTTCTTTTTTTTTTTTTTTAAATAGAAAACCATGCTGCAATACAGTGCATATGTGCTGTGTTCCTGCTAGTGACTACTAGAAAATTTGCTGCGTTTGTTACAGGTTTTGGCGTGGTTTTTTTCAGGCAGTTTCTGGGAGTGGGTGTGTGGGAAGGAAGTCACAGCAGAACACTTAAATGTTTCCTGTTTGGTAATTGTTGCATATTTTCTATATTCCTCCCATCTTGCTGCCACTAGGAATACATTTAATCTAAAACTTGAATTCAATTAATATTGTGAATAAAGAAATATAAAAACGGTAGAGGTGCTGAAGGAACTGTACATTCTTATTGTTTAATATAATACTATTTTGGGAGTGTCTTAGAATATAAAAAGAAAGGCAGTTTAGTTTTAATGAAAGCATTGCAAACTAGAGTTCTAGATATTAAAATAATTGGTGAGAGGGATTAAATGTAGGCCAGAAGATATATCTGAAATCCTCTTATAATTGTATTTTTACAATATTGTAATTTTACAGTACCCTGACACTTCAGCATCTTGCACTTTTAAGTTCAATGTTAGATTAGTATGAAGCAAATGTATTTGCTACAGCCCTTAGTCATTATTTCAGTTTTGTGTTTAATATATGTCAGCCTGTGGCTTCCATCCCTCAGCTCTCAGGAATGTAAAGATTTTTCTAAATGCTGTCTTCTGTGAAACCGTAGCTGAAATGATTTGAGGGAGCTTTCTAAACCCTTTGCACAAAGCGTTGGCAGATGTTTTTTATGGCCTCTTATTAATATTAAAATATAAATATATTCCCCCTTTTTTTTAATATTATGCTGCTTGCAGTTGTATAAAAACAGTGATGTGTGTGTTTTTCATGTAAAAAATTGTTAATACATTTTAAAGCTTTCTCCCATAGCATCTGGCCATAGAGTTTACCAGCGCCCAGAGGTTGGCCAACTGGTTGTGTGCTGTTTAAGCTCTCATGTAGCTCAGTCTTTTTGCAACAGGAGCTGCAGTGTATTGTAAAACATCTAATAATTCAATGAAGCATGCATTAAAAATTGTTATAAAGCAAGTGGTTGGATGAGAAGCTAGAAATCAGGATGTGAAGAACTCAGTGTTGAGACTAAGGGTTAGCAGGGTGCTGTCTCCCCTTGGGGACAGTTTGTAGGTCTGTAACCGAATTGCAGTGACCTTGGGCAGTTAACTCAAGTTCGTTCTCTCTCCCCTGCTTCTGGAATGATTGGTGTACTTGGCTGGAGTGCTTCACAGTGCTGAAGTTGAATGTTTGTGAGGTTATTTGAGATGTTCAGATGGATGGTACTTTTCAAAAGTGCTTGTCACAGATTTAAGTTTCCTGCTACTGAAATTGGTAACACTCCTGCTGACTTCAGTGGGAGCAGAGTTAGGCGAGGAGAGTCTTTAAATATCCTCTCTATAAATCCAAAGGTTCCTTGCAATGCAAGCATTTGTTTGCAGGAGGAGTGAAAGGGAGTTCACAGAACAAAATTTTCAAAATAATTTTCTGTAGCTGATGAGGTGAGTAGTGGGGTGATTCGGACTAGTGTGTGTATGAAATTGCAGAAAGGAGGAAGGGGAAAGGTTAGGGGTAGGGAAGATCTTTTAATGTTGACATTAACTATCATGATTGTTTTCTGGTTTTGACTGTGTTCTTTCTTTGAAATGGATTTCTTTTCCCCAATTTTAATTTTTACGCTACAGAAATGTCCTACATTTAACCTTTTAGTAGTTAACTATCTGCCACGAAGTGTGCTTTTGATACTTTGTGCTTGAAAGATAGTCAAGCTGACAAATCATCCAAAATAACAGAACAAATGTTTTGATTCTTTAGTATAAGTGTATCTGTTTTGATTTATTCTAGTAAAGTATTCCAATCGATGGACGTTTTCCTCCCATTGTTTGTTATATCATGCTTCAATTAAATGGTAAGCTTTTGGGGACAGGTGTTGCATCTGTTTGCATATGGAAATTATTGCAGAGTTTGTGCCTCTCAAATTTCAGAAACCAATGCTTGACTGGGTTTGGTTTTTTGGTTGTTTTTTTTTTTTTTTTCTCCTCCTTTTTTTACTTGTGTATTTCTAAGGGTACATCTTCCTGTTGTAGAGGAATAGTTTGATAATAAATGTATGAAATGAGAAGCAGAGTGGTACGAGACAGGTGAAGGAAACATTTCCAAGTCAAGTTTGCAGGTAGAGATTGTAGGATTGGGAACACTTAAAATTACTGGGAAAATATCATGGTGTTTATGGACTTAGATTAAAACTGATAGTGAAGTTTCTTAACAGTGTTCTCAATGGATGACAACAGGGTTTCCCTCTATCAACAGCGTACAGTCATGTATATACAAATAACCTATAGCAATACTGCACATGATAGTCTTTTCATAATGTCACTGCATTTGGGCTTTCCAGGGGAAGGCTCAAAGGTCGTATCGTTGGTTTATGGCTGTGGAATTATCCCTGTGCTAGGGTATGGTTATCAGACATTCCTCACATTCCAGGTGTCTAATATTATAGTGCTTACACGCCAGCGCAGGACCAACTGCTGCGTCAAAGAAAAACGCAGGAGAAAACATTTATGGCATTACCCTCCTTCCCCCCTAACCTTTCAAAATGTCATCTTTGCATTGAACTTGGCAATGTTAAAGGGGTAAACAAATTACGAGTAGTGATTTGCTTGGGTGGTTTTGCCCTGGAAAAACAAATAGCTAGTATGCTGAGCTGGAAAATATTGGTTCTCCTTTTCACTTAAATATTTGGTTTCTTTTGGTACCTTCAATGAAAAGTGATGTAGCAAAAATGTATAACTGTGATCAGCGTGGGGTTTTTTTCTTCACTGATGGTAATTGTTAAGTGGAAAGCCAAAACCGTTTATCATAATCAAAAGGAACAGGAAACAAAAAACCCAAGGCAGCAGGCAGTTTGACCTGGTCCTGCAAGCAGTGGGTGTGGGTCCCTTCCTTCCCAAAAGCATTCTTCCCCTTCTGGGTCTCAGCTATTCAGTTTATGTACCCTTTCAGAAGCACCTGTGAAGGGACATTGAGCTAATGTTAACCCCTTTGTAACTGGGAGCAGGCAGTTATGCTCGGCTTCGTTGCTGTTATAATGTATTTTTATGGCAGTCATCAACATGCAGATAGGATCTCATGGGAAGCTGGAAGGTAGCATATACCTCTGCACTCATCTCCCCTGATCTGCGGCCTCCTGTACTGAAATCTTAAGTTGTGCTTTCTCTGCTTGCTTGCTTCCTTTTGTGTGTGTGTGTCTCTGTGAGAAGGACATCAGTGCCCCCTTTTGTGGCTTTTCTGTGGAGGAAACAGGCAAGATCTTTAGAGGACCCAAAGATTTCCATCCTTAACTTTTCTGTATTGCATGAAGCTTAGGGAGTTTGGGGATGTGTAGGATTTTTAAGCATTAAAGATAAGTCTTTTAAAATGAATAAAAAGGGTAGTAATTTTTGTTAACATATTGCAAGCACTTAGTTGCTGATGATTTTACAGGACACTTGCAAAACTGCTAAGTGAAGTAGGAAGGTGGGTTTTGGGAAACCTGTGTGTGTTCCACCATATAAGAATTTTTTATTATTACTGGTTTTGCTTGATTTTTTTTTTCCCCTTTGATTACTTGGTGGGTTTATTGTTTTTTAATGTCATTCACTACTCCTATGGATTTTACTGGCCCCTCTAAGGCAAAAAAAACCCCAAATATATGTCCTTTATTTGTCTAAAAGGGATAGCATTCATTCTGTAGGAGGTTTTTTGTTCAGCTGTTTTTATTATCGGGTTATGTTTTTGAAGACTTACTTGTGCTGCTGTTAAAATAAGAGGATGCGAATTCTTTGCAGTTATGAGTAGATTTTTGTTTTAAAGAACTTGTTGCTCTCTATGTACAATGCATCTTTTCTAGTAAATACGTGGCTATATTGGCTTAAAATGGTTATGTTTATAACAGATACTGGAAACTAAGAACTTCTGTCAGATTTCTGGGTTTTGATGTTGTACAAGTTTAGTAGGTGATGTATAAATATATTGAATTTAGGATTTTTTGTTGTAGTGGGGTTGCAGAAACGTTAGTTGTTTTCATCCTTGCCCTGGCAGTTAAATGTTTAACTAAATCAAGAAGACTAGTTCCTGGAAAACATTTGAGGAATGGAGTACAGTTTTCTACTGTAATTAGTGCTTGTCTCCAAAATCAGTCATTGGTGAGGCATCAGCTTGTTCTTTCTAAGTGGTACTTACTGAATATAGTGAACAGTTGTGTGCCATGCTATGGCGTATGAAATTCTGAGTTGGTCTTTAGGAAAGCCTTTTGGCAGTAGCAGTCAGAACCGAGAATGGGCTGATACTGCCATTTCACATGGTAGTATTAATGCAAATGTCTCTGTGGAAGGATCTCTATCTGAGAAGTAAGACACCGTTCAGCACACTGCCCTTTTCAGCAAAGCATTTCAAACCAGCCTTGAGTACTTTGCCTAAATTACAGAGAAGAAACAGCTTATTCTGTACTCTAAAAGTTGTTTAAAAAAAACCTCCAAACCCCTATAAGGATGGAAAATTATTAGATTTTAGTTTCTCCTTGATCTTTGTGTGCTTCCTGAACACACTATTGTGTTCACCTGAGCTGCTGGCTAGCTGGACAAGAATCTTTTAATGGAAACTGTATTTCTCTTAGATGTTCCCTGAAACGTCATTGGATATGGTCTAGTCCTATCTACGTGAACTCACAGCTCACTTATAATGTGAGAGATGTTGTAAACCACTGTCAGTATGAGTTCAGTACTGGAAACCAAGTTTTTGAGCTTGTAAAATAGTTGCAAGAGCCCATTATCCCCGTAGTATATGCTCAAATAATGTCCAGCTATTCTGTGTTGCTGTAAGGTGGTGAACTTACATATGTCTTTTAGTATAACCCCTACCTGCATGTGTGTACATTTTCATTTACCAAAAACGTTCTCTAAAACCCAAGAAGTATATTTATTTAAGGCCTGCTGCCTGTTAGAAGTATTCAAGGGCTTAAAAGAATCATAGAATAGAAATTGCAAGCTATTAAAAATGATACTATACCTGTATGGTTTTTTTAGAAAAACAGAATCAGTGCCCAAATATCTCATATTTCCATTCTTTTTATAAAAATTTAACTGTTTTGCCCATCTTTGTAGTACCAAATTTTTTTTTAGAAAAATAGAATCAGTGCCCAAATATCTCAAATTATAAAAATTTGACTGTTTTGCCCATCTTTGTAGTACCAAATGCAAAACAAAATTGTCTGAAATCTGGAAAACAAGTGAAAATTCATTAAATGTATCCAGGAAATACTTGGTGATGGAGTTGATAAATTTTTGTCTCCTAAAAGTGTGTAACTCCACTGTGACTTTGTTCTCTGCAGTTAGTTTTTGAGTATCCAGTTCAGGAAGTACTTGGTGATGGAGTTGATAAATCTTTGTCTCCTAAAAGTGTGTTATTCCACTGTGACTTTATTCTCTGCAGTTAGTTTTTGAGTATCCAGTTGTGGTGCAAAAAGGTGAAGGCATGGTACTGTCAATGTACTGCTGACTGCCACGTGTAAATGTTAGGAGCGTGGCTGGCAACGTTTGACTTTAAACTATACTGTTGTGTGCATGCATGTGTAATATGAAACAAGCAGATAAATGGTGCATATGCTAGTGGCTGTAGGCATAAAGCAGCATAAATTAATGTTAATGAGAATTTTTCATAATTAAAGAAGGGGGTGGCAGTTAATTTGAAATGCTCTTAGTAATTCTGTATTGGTGTAGAAAAGGTAACATGCATGTTTGCTGTATTTAAATATAGGCATTTCTTAACATTTGGTTGCACACATCTCGTGAACAAGGTAAACAGATACATGACCTTACCATATTTATTTGTTTTACACCACTATTCTGAAACAGGGGCTGCCACCATGCTGCTACTTGTTTGATGTGTTCTAATGTGGTACTGATGTCCACTTAGTTACTCTTTTAAAATAATACCTGAAATAAAGTGGCAGTATATCTTAATAATACCCTTATTAAAAGAGAATGTACCTAAGCAATACAAAGGTTGTACGTAATGTCTTGGCCCAGTATCTGAACAGGAGGCACTACTGTGTTAAGAACATGGTGTTTAGAAGTTGAAATCCGGTCAACAGACTCATGAATGAGCTTTTTCAAGAGAGAGATTGTGCGTGGGATTTGCTAGTTCATAAAATTGAATGAACAAAGAATATGGCAAAAGGGTGTTTTAGGGGCATGCAAATTCTGGCCCTTTCTACAGGTAAACAGCCCAGCTACCACTTTTTAAAGTTAGGAAAGTGACATCAGTATTATTAATAGAAAGTAAATGCATTTCCTTGCAGCTTCAGATGCTGTAATTTGTAGAAGAGAAAATTCTCTTCCTGATGTAATGTAACTTTCACGCTGTTAATGGATACTGACCTCAGCCCTAGGGAGCGGCCATGCCTCTCTTTAACTGACCTGCAATGTGGAGCTACAGCTTGGTCTCTTTTGCCATTCTGTGTGCACTCTGCTGCCTGGTATGGTATTCATCCTGCTTAAATTTAGTTCCCTTGCATAGGCTAAGGAGCCTTGCATTCGGGCTCCTGTAGTCACTAGAAAAAGAGGGAAACTTTCAGTGTGATTTATCTTCAGTCTAAACAGATGTGCTGAATCAGCCTCTCTAGGGAACCTAAAGGAGTAATTCAGGTTAGATAACTAACTTTTGAAGTTAATGAGATTAATTGCACCCTTGAGTTTTATAAAAGAAATCCATCTTGTGTGCCTGAAGTGAGTAAAATCCATGTTTGGGAGGATATTTGGGATGGGATTAGAAGTCATGTTTATAGATCCTTCAAAGTCACAATGCCTATAGCTTTAGAAAGTTGGGCAAGAATTGAATTAATTTTAAGATCCAACTTAAGCACCAAATTCAGGAGTTCTAATAGAAGAAGAAAAATGTTCTGAATTCTTCATTTATACATTCCTTTCCCTGATCAGTTGATTTAAATTTTTACATTTGCTTGTTTTGAGCTACTGGATCAAAATAGGAATTAAATACTTTCAGTTGTCCTTTTGCAAAATAAGAAATTAGCTGTTGCTGATCATGTTCGTATTTGGTGTCATTGTGCTAACTGAAAATATTTGTGAGGAAGCGCTCAGAGGAAACTTTTTGTGCTGCTGTTGTATTGTGTTATTCGTAAGTGATCTGTACACCCATCTGTCATGGTGTATGTAGTTAAATGAGCCACATTCCAGGTAAGCGTGCATGTAGTCCTTCCATCATTGGGTTTCTTCTGTTACGTTTTAATAATTTAATACACAGCTCATTGCTGCACGTGTAAATAGTAACTTAGGTTCTGTCTTCTCAATTCCTACAGTGTGGAGAAGAGGTATTTTTTCAGAACAGTTTCTGCTTAGAAAAAGTACTAGTGAGTACTGCATTGTAAGAGAAAATAAATAATGTGTAATGTACATCATTATATATGAGAATGAATGGGTGTGAAATTTAATCACTACAACACTTCATATAAGTGTCACACAAGATCTTGCTACATGGCAAGGAACATGAGCTCATTTTGGGTGGGGGATAATTGGGATTTGGAGAAGGTTTTCAAATGCATGTTGAAGTTGCTATTGAAGTTGAGCATTGACCCTAGTTATATTTGAATTCAAAACTCCCAAGTTTGACTGTAGGTCAAGCACCACACAGCAAAGGAGGTATTCTTGGAAGTCATTTTGAAAGAGATTAAAATGAACCTGTTCATAATTCTCCAGTATTTATGTACCTCTTACCAGCCTGTATTTTCTTTGTTTCTAATTGAGGAAAAGAAGTCTCAGATTTGTTGTGTTTGGTTTTGGTTTTGTGTTTTGTTTTGGTTTTTTTGTCTGTGTCTTTTCCCCTTCCTGCCCGTCCCCCCTCTCCCCTCGGTTTTCTGAGGTCTGCCTACTGTAACCTTTCTGTCTTGCCCACACCCTCCACCACATATCTTATAAATCACAATGAATCAGTCTTAGAAAATTGATGCAAATAGTTCTATCTAAGCAAAACATGGCAAGCTGTACTCACATAGTCCTTCAGAGTGTGGGTAAAATCAAGTTTTGAAGTATGCTAAGGGGGTCAGTGATGCTGGTATCAGCTGAGTTTAGAAGAGAGCAAAGACCAAAGTCCAGAGTTTCCTGTTGATAAAGTAGCGTCCTAATCATAATATGGATAACCTCTGGTTCGATATTAGAATTGATTTAATCCTGAATGGATTTTGGAGAAAAAAGGAGTCAGAGAAGGAATGCAGCAGAGTGCAGGGTTACTCTTGCCTAGAGCAAAGTGTTAAAAATTGTGTGTGTGTATATCCGTACATATGCATACACATTTTTAAGAACATGGACATTGATAATTTCAGATCACAGAAGTGTGAAATATCATGAGCTGTCTGGATGTTGACAGAAAGATAGCATTCACTAGTGTATATAGTAAATTTCTCATTTTTTGTGGACCCTGACTGTAGGAAGAAACCTCTCTTCTATGTATTTTTGTGGTCTAAGGAGTACATCAAGCAAGAAAGTTGTCCAAATGGAACGGTATTGCACTGACAATCCATCAGTCTGTAGTTATGGTTCCATTTTACAGTATCATCAGCCTCTTTATTAACTTTAGCTGCACTATACAGACTTACTCTTATAGGCATGGCTGCAGATGCAATAGCCACTGTTAATGATAACACATAAATCATTGTAGAATCTACATTTTAAGATCTTAGCTAACTTTGTATTTTGAAAACTTCAAAGAAAAATGTGGATTTGAGGTGGTAATACAGCAGCTTTTCAATTTGTAAGCTGTATTTGTCTCCTAGGTGTCCCAGGGCATTTGTGAAGTCATTGGCAATAACATAATTATGTGCTGTTTACATAATGGAATTACAGAACGCTTCCTGGTTTTCTTAAGAGTAGCCACTTCTCATTACACACACCTGCTTCTTGTTCTCTTGGTCCAGGGAGTACACTTCAATCCATATGCTGAAGTGGATGTGATGCAGCCATATAGGGTTGAGTAGATAAAAACGTTATATAGGAGCTAAAGGCTAATAAATTAGTCTTCGCTTTGAAGGAGTTCCAAGAGGTTAAAAGAAAAAAATGCCCATAGGTGAGAATACTTAGGCTTAATGATATGCATTAACCCCCCCCCCCCGACCTTTTGTTAACTAATTAAACTTCATAGTATACTAAATGTGGGCTTTAAGTCATCCTTTTTAGAGTATTGGCATTCTTCTAAGAACATGTAAATTGATGACTACAAACTGAAAAAATATTATAAATTACCTCAGAATATCAGTGTCCTGAGACACAGCACTTAATCCTCTGTTATGGTGCAATAAACCTCACTTTTCTTGGGTCATGGTTAATGAATGTAATGGCAGTCTGTCTATCATAGGTTATTATGTCACAGATAATGATCTTCACACAGACAGGATTCCTTCAGTCCTTGCTCCTAGGTATTTCCTTTCCAATTACATCTTGTAACTCTCTTTGCTTTCAACTTCTGTCTTGCAAATTTTCTCTTGCATTTTACTTATCTTCATGTCATGTTAATCTCATCCATTTGCCATACATGTTTTGAAAGTGTTTATGTTGAGACAGTTTTGAGGGCCCCAAGCAATATCACCTTGTGCTGATGGCTACTCAATTGTAAAAGTCCATGTCAGGCTCAAAAATCTTGTGCTATTAAAAGACTTTGGAACAAAAAAGAGACGTTTGTGGGGATGTAACACGCTTAAGTAATTGTGATCTTGTTATGTACAAACATTTTCATGCTTTAAAAATCTACTTGGGAGCAGTTCTCCTGACGTAGTTCAGATCTTAAGGCTGCAATGTCCAAGCATAATCCAGCAGAGCAGAATTCATAGAATAATTGTCCAGTACTGCCTGTATTTTGGGGCCTCTGTCTCCCTTTTCTTCATTTGTTTAAGGTCCAGAGTGGGTCACTCAAGTACTTGTCCAGAGTTTTTTAGCATCACTTTAATTTATGGAGTGTCTGGGATGAGAAAGCAGCTGCTATTCATTCTCACAGTGTCCATTTTCTGACCGGAGATAACACCTGGACAGAACTTCTGCATGGCCAGAGTGGTCTGTGGTCTAACCTACAGAATGTGCTGTAATAGTAAGAAGTCAGTATTTGAGTAAAAGTAAAATTGGTGTGGAGTGCAGATGAAAAACCAGGATAGTACTGGGTTTATATCCTTCCTGTGAAGATGGTTTAAAAATCGCATCTTGTGATTGTTGCTAACTGTGGTGTACATCTTTGGTGAAAGTATTGAATGCTTTTGCAGAGTTCAAAATGAATTTATTAGAGACCATCTGGCCATGTTTATCCAAATTTGCTATAATCCCTACTCTGCTATATGGTATTTCTACTTGAACTACAAGACTTGTGTTTTGAGTTAGTATTATAACGTTAAGGCTAAGCATGATGTTGAACTTTTATTTTTATTCCGTTTCAGATGTTTCATGAAAATCCACATTTGTGATCTAATTTGAGGCAGGACTTTCTTCACAGCAAGACGTGCCCTTGTAGTTGGCACAGGTTCAGATGACTAACCAAAGTCACCACAGGGCTGTTACTTTGACGTGATTGATGCTTCCTCTGAGCAGCCGTGGCCTGGGAACCCTCTGACATGGGTACCCGGCGTGCAGCCTGGCTGAAGCTGTGATTGTGTGCATTATCCTGGCTTTAAAAGGCTTCTCCTGCTTTCCTAAGAGTCATCTCTTTCTGTCTAGCTGTTACTATTTGCAAACAAAACTGATCTTTGAAGTGATGCTAGTAATTATTAATAGGTAGCATTTGGGCAGGTGTATTTGATATGGCAGAGCTTGGCAGCTGCAACTTTGTGAGCCAGCTGTTGGCCTGCTGAGCTGCGTAGCTGCCATCCTGGCCATGTGTCCTGGTTTGGGTAAAACAGGACTGTTTCTTCTTTCAAGAGTTTTTGTTTCAGTTAAGTTTCTTCTGCACTTTCTGAAAGTGCAGCTACATGTTTTTTCAGACAGTGCCTGTTTTCAGACTTGGTAACACTTGATGTTTGTAGTTGCGACTGAAGTAAGGGTAGGGTTGGTGTGCAGGGAGGCCCACGTTTACACCTATCCCTGTGGGAACCAAGGTCACTGCTGGCGGTCTCATGGTCCACAAGTGAAAAGGCATAAAAGGGTCGCACCTGTGGGAAAGCGTGGATGGGACAGGTGACCAAGAACTGATGGAGGAGGTGTATTCCATCCCATCCACCTCACACTCAGTGTAAAGCTCAGGGATCATGAGGGTCTCGCTCTCTTCCTTCACGGCCGGCATCCCTGTGGGACCCTGCTCGTTCTCCTGCCTCTGACCCCGATCCGTGCGTTCCTGAATCCGGTTCGTGTTGACTGGGGAGTTCGGTCCGGGACATCCGGGTGCCTGCCCTGCTGTGTGAGCACTGCGAGCTGCCGTGGCATGCAATTCCCTGACCATTGTTTGGAAGCTCAATATTGGTTTTGTATATTTTTCCTTTTTATTTCTATTATTAGTAGCATTAGTATTAATATCATTATATACTTTTTCATTGTTACTGTTTTATTAAAATAGTTTTAATTTCCAACCCATAAGTCTGTCTCTCTTTTCTCCGAGGGGAAGGGGTTATTAACAGAGAGCCTCTGCCGCCCACTGGAAGTGCTGGCCCATGCTGCCATGGCAGCCAGCTGCTGCCGCCCTGAGAGGAGGAGGAGGGTGAGGAGCAGAGTGGCAGGTCTGAGCTAGGGTTTCTGGAGAGCTCCTCAGAGCAGCGGCATGTGTGGATTTAAAGAAGTGTGTCAGCAGTGGAAGAGGATACAGCGAGTAGGCTTGGCTCACACAGACCTGGTCTTCTCTCTGGAGGTGGCTGGGGAGTTTACCCCAGTCGGCTTCAGTGGGATGTCCTCTCCTGCATCGTAAGGAGGGAGGATGGGTCATGTCCATTTAAGATTTCCTTCAGAAAAGCTCTTGGACTGTGAGGCAGCATATAGTGGGTAACGGTTGAGAAGGAGAACAGGTATTACAGAAGCTACACCTTGTCACTCAACTGAGAAAAGTGTCTGTGGCTGGCCGTTCTCATGGAGAATCTCTCCAAGTAAACAAAACTTTTCTCACAGCTTGCTTGTGCTCCTTACAATCCATATTTTATATCGTAGTGATCCAGATGTAATTCCACATTGTTAATCTTACTTGAATTTTGTCGTAGTTTTTTGTGTATTTAGTGGTTTTGCACAGTAGTTTGTAAGTGGCAATAAATTAGCAAACTTGCCTTATTTGTGAATTTGTTCAGGACCTCAAAATGAAGCATTAGTAACCTTCATAGGATTATGTTGTAATCTTTGGAAAAATATGGGGAAGTGGATTCATACTTACAGTTTAAAAAAACGAATCTGTCTACAATCTGTGGAGATTTTGGATCATAAGAGCTTGGTTCTTTGTAATTTCTGCAACCCTAGTTTGGAGGAATAAAGTGTTGCCCTACTTAAAGAACTGATAGGTCACATCCATCAATAGTAATAACATATTTGTGAGACAATGATTTCTAAATCAAACCTGTGCTCAAATTTCTGTTTTCTTAGCTGTAAGAAAAATTTAATTCAATAGTTTTGTAAAGTATTTTCTACGTAGTGTTTTCTACACAACACAAGAGTACCATTCTTTTCTCTTTCATTCCTCACAAAAATGTCAATAAACCAGTTTCTTCTGGTCAGAAACTAATTGAAGAAAAAATACTGCAACACAAAAAAGCATATGTGAATTAGATTATTAGCTTTTTATTTGTATAGAATTTTAATGATGAGATGAAAAAACAGTCTCAGGTGATAGAACTTCAGCAGCGGTGAGCAAAGGAGGTGATGCTTGTGTGTCCCACAAACTGTTCTTGATGGTCTTACTCTGAGGACTCTTTTTTTTTTTTTAACCTCTGGATATGTACTAATCTTGCTGTCAGTATGGTGACAATAAAACATTAAATCTCTTGTTCTTCCTATTAAATATATCAGTATATCAGACATAGTATTTATCTGTGGGTTTATCAACAGGAAACTCAATACTCATTTTTTAGGAGAAAAAAAAAAGTTGCCAAAAATATGATGATGTAAAGCTTTGCTCAGCCTCAGTTGGAAAAAAGCCCGTGTATTATTGTTATTAATATATTCCTTGTATCTAATAGGCCCTCCATTATTAAAATGAAAAACTTTTAATTGTCTGCCTTCCTAACAAGGCAACATGTGAACATCTGAAGGCCCATTAAATGTTACTTATAAAATGTATGCTCTGTGTACTCCTTCTCCCCACTGCTGCTTATTTTATTCATGTATGTGCATTGGTAAGTGCTGCTATAACTGCATCTTAGATGATTGTATGCTCTGTCCTGAGTTTCCTGTCTGTGATCATTAGAGAAGATGACCTTGAAATCTTGTGCTCTCATCACAGACTCAAGGTTGAAAGGTCCAGTTCTTCTGGGGACAAATAGGAGTGCAGATGATTTTTTTTTTTTTTAAACAAGGTATTGATTATTGTTTAATTTTAAGCTGTCAAATGTGAAAAATGTTGCAGTGAATTTCTCACTTGAGTGCCTGTACTGAAAAATGTTTGCAATAACTTAACGTTATGTTCTTGGAGTTAATGAATTCAGAAAGACAGAATAGGGAAAAAACAATCAAGAGCCTAAAGTTTAAGAGGGAGAAAACAACTTGCTCTCCTTTCTCTCTGCTATCTTTAGCTTCTGTCATAATAGGAATGAATATGAATAACAAACATATCTATGGAAGAGAAAAAAGCTATACCATTAACTTGTTTCTTTGATTTTAGGTTAACAAAGCCCTTATCATTTGCGGATTGTGTTGGGGATGAACTCCCATGGGGATGGGAAGCTGCATATGATCCTCAGATTGGTGTATACTATATTGATCACATCAACCGTAAGTATTGACTTGATGATCTTTGAGGTCTCTTCCAACCGTAATGAATCTATGATTCTATTTTTCAGTTTGCTGTATTGGTTATATAAGAAGGATCATCTTGATTAGGCTTCCCTGAGAAGCTTCTAAAGCATAACTGGGAGTAGGGA
>NW_009634067.1:36079-39519 GCF_000690535.1 Cariama cristata
TTTCATGTGAGAGAAGTGTAGTTAAAGTAACAATTTCTCATTCTTCAGTAGACAAATAATCCCGTTTGTTTGCATGGGTTCATTGGGAATGGTTCCAGATGTATTACAGCTGCCTCAAAATTATTCGTATGACCCTTCATCTTTTTCTGTGGAAGAAGTCCATGTAATGTGTAGTAAATAAAGATGAGTTACATCTGTTGGTATCTGTGAAGTGTAGGAAGTTTGGTGGTGGTTAAATATTCAGCAGCGCACGCTGGCGGAGATAGTGTGATATGAGTAACAAAAACTGGCTTCAGTCTAACTACTGAAAGGAGCGATGATAGATAAGGGGGGGGTATTTGTAGCTTGTATACGAGATCTGGCAAATGTACTGTAGTTCTAAGAATGTTGTAGAATACATTTCAGGCTATAAATAACACTATATTTTGCAGTAATTGGAAAGGGAATGGGGAGTCAAAATGCTGGGGGAAATTTCCCCTTTGGTATAACATTTTTGACTTTAAAAGGCTTACAAGAAAATCTGCTGGTACAAAATTACTACGTCTGTTTCTACATATATTTTTAATTGCATGGGAATTATGTCTAAACTATACAAAACTATAGCAAAATTTGAAACACAAGGCCTGTTAGACTTGAAATGAATGTATTCCTGAAAGTGTTTCTGTCTTCTCTTCATGCGTTTATTACTCCATATTAATTAATAAGTTTTTGTATTTTCTCAGAAATTTTTGTCTTTAATAGCATAACAGAAGAGATTCCATTTGAGATCAATACCTGAATATAGGTGGCTGCATCTGTGCTAGCGGTGCTGTGTACTTACTTAAAAAATAGTAAAGTGTTTGTGGCCATTTCAGATGCTTTAGGTTAGCAGAGACAACTGCACAAGGTCCGTAGATACGACATGGACAGTGAGAGACCAATGGCCTTCTGGAAAAAAACCTGGAGACAAAGCTTGTTACCCCGTGGCGTCTCAAATGTCTGGGCAAGTGAATCAACCCTGAGATGTCTACACTGCTTTTGTAGTCAATAGCTGTCTAGTCAATACAGTCAATGTAATGTAAAGTGTGATGTAGCTGAGTGGTTGGGTGTCTGCTTTGAAGATGAGCTCATTTAAGCTCCTCTGGATGGGCTGGACTGGAACTCTCATAACTACAATGGGACATTAGGTATCTACTGTGCTTATTGAACACCTGCAGATAGACACCTAATTTGAACTGAATCCCATCCAATAACCTAATTTGGGCTTTTATAGCCCTGCTTTATTGGAATAACAGTGGGAATGCTCCGATCTTACCTGTGGTGGTAAACGTTCCTGAAGTTTAAAAAACAGGGTCATACTTGATTGAATTAAAAAGTTGAAGAAAGTAAAGTATTTGCTTCTGAATCTAAATGCTGTTATCAGAGGAAACTTGTCTTTAACTTCTGCTTTGGCCAAAAGTATAAAACTTAAAGCTATAAAATTTTGAGACGCAGTCCGTGTTTCTGGGTGTTTTGAAAGTGCTTTCAGATCATTGCTCTGAAAAAATCATTTCAGATCATTGTTCTAAAAATCTCAGTCTTGTAGCTTAGTTGCTGGTTTTTCTTTTGTTTTTTCTTTTTTTTTTTTTTCCAGAAAGAGGTTAAATATTTTCTTTACTTCTAAACACTATTTCTGTACATTGAAGGTGAATTCATAATCTGTTCATGGGTTGAAGTTCTGCTTCACACACATGTGATATGTTGAGGCTTGGACAGCATTGTCTTGGAATTCTCTTGAAAATTGTTAATATACTGCAAACATTAAGGCTTCTACTTAAGAGAGAAGAGTTATATATCCATCTGTACACGTATCTGTCTGTGGCTGGGGCAAGTAAGTGCTATTAAGTAGGTTTCTTTACGTTATGTTAATGCATATGATGGATGACAAAATGGTGTACTTGAAGTGGTTTCCATCCATTGTTCAGTAGTGGTTTTGGTTCCTGTTATATTAATATATGTGTTACTTTGTAGCAATTTCAGTGAAACTTCTTGTTTTGTAAAGTGGTATATTTTAGTTTTTTGCGCTGTATTTTATGCGAGAGTACTCTTGAGTTGCTGGGAGGTAAACTGCCTAAGAATCTTATAAGAGGGTCATTTGTATGATGTGCCAATTGTGGAGATTATAACTTCATCTGACTGGGGTAATGTATTGCTTTGATGCTATTGAGATCTCTGGTATGGAGGTCACCAATAATTCAGGGGAATATTTTCTTTCTAGAGAGCAGGTTTTGCTCCTGCTTACTGCTTTATTAGCAGTGTAGTAATTTGGATGTGTTGAATATGCTTTTTGGATTTGAACTGTTAAAATTCTCTGTCAGGACAGTGGCTATGTTAGAGCAGGGAAGACTCTTTTACCCTTTCACCTGTATAGATCATAATTTTGTTAGTTCTCTTTTACTGGATGGAGAAGCTCAATGAGGGAGAAAAACTATACCCACTGCTAGGAGGAGGATCAAATGGATAGATGCCTGAAGAACAGGTTGGATAAAGTAGAATTTCAGGACCTGTAAATGGCATCTTGAGGAATAGCACTGTGGGAAGAAATCTGCTCCCATGTGTTAGGTAGGGAGAGGTGACTAAAAACGTTTCACGTTCACTGTCTTCTGGCTGGATTTATTTCAGCAAAATGTTTGAGAAGGCCCATTGATTCTCTTCTCTTGCATCCCATAATTATTCTGAACAGCTTCTCTATTATCTGTCATCTTTTTCATTTCTTTTTCTGGTATTGTTCCTACTGTGTGCCTCTATACAAAGCTACATTTGATAGGACTGTGAAGTTTCAGGTTGGAGCCATTGTAAAACTGACCAATCTTATTAAATTTCGCAAACCAACTCAATAAGCTGTGAGCAGCAGTCTAGACCTTAACACAATAGACTGTAAATTCAGAAGGTCTTACTCATGGTTGTTCCCTCCTTTTCTGTTAAAAACTCAAAGTTGAAAATGTTAAGGATGGAATTTCCATTAGTGGTCAGTGTGGGACTTACTCTGCTCCTCTTCAAGGGTGGATATTGGCAAAACTCCAACTGATTTCAAGAAAGCAGTACTAGGTTGGATCTTCCAAAGTTCTAAAAATTCTACCAAATTTCTATAATATAAATTCTTCAAAAATTATTTAAATTAATATATCTCTTTTTAAAAAAAATTTAAATACCCCATCTGAGTAACTATCTGTCTTAGTCCTTACCTTACCTTCTCCCATGCAAACCTGAGAAAAGCTTACATTCCTTTAACTGCCAGTGGAAACTCGGTTTCTTCTCTGCAGAAGGGGAAGAGTTGGCTGTGAGCAGTCTGCAATTGTAAAACGTTTCCTCAGATGTGAGGAACTCGCTTTTGATGTCAATATGTCTAAGTATAATTTGGTTTTATTATCACCACACATTTTCTATAATTTTATATATTTTTATGAGGTTTTTTTTTTTTT
>NW_009634067.1:39531-60777 GCF_000690535.1 Cariama cristata
GTTTTTTTTTTTTTCAAATACAGTTTGGGGTTTTTTTCTAGCTCTTACTGATTGCCTTAGAGCTTACTCATGATCCTTTTGGATGATGTAACCCACTTTGAGAAAGACTGACTGAGGTCATTACTTTATGAATATATTACCCCAATTAGGAGTTTTAATGTGATGCTTTCAGCTTCAAGGGAGACCAGATTACAGGCCATCTGGCAAGGCAGAACATGCATATGATGTGGGTAGCTAATACCTTAAGAACCTAAATGCTTACCCTGTGGTTCTGTAGCGCCCTTTGTTAGAGGGATAACTGAAGGGATATTATTCCATGTTCAGGGACTGTGGAGTCCCTTTCGTGCAGGATCCTTCTTACTGTGGTTTGGGAGAGTCGAAAGATATTTTTTTTTTTAGCTTATGCTGTTCACTCTTATAATCATTATTGTATATATGTGCTTGTGTTTTCCTCTACTTCAGCTGTCTAATTTGCTAACATTTACTAATTTTGCTAAATAACATGGTTAGGAACTCAAGGCAATACCAAAAACAACACGAACCTATTACCCCACTTTATTTCCTATATCTACAGGCAAAGTCATCACCTTCACATTTTTCCAATTCTTCAGCAGGGTTTTTAACATCAGGCATTAAGTGGCTGAGGTGCAAACATTTATGCTCTTAGAGATTGAATTTGCAAACACTTTTAAGCTGATATAATCTCTGAAAGAATTGGTCCTGCTCTGTTGCTACCTCTGGCCTTTTGTTCTGTCCCTGCAATGTTTTTTGCTTATACTGGCATGAACATTTGCATGGCCAGACAGTGAATCAGATCAGGGAGCTGATTCGAGTTGAAACTAATCCGGTATGAAAAAAAGAGTTGCTATTTGTTCTCCTTTCCACACCCCTATTTGTGCAAGCAAGAGAGGGAAGGTGACCTGAGGATATGAATGAACAGTCAGGTGGAAGAGACAGGGGACTGCTGCTTTTCATGGTGGCACTGGTTAAAGGTATTTTGAAATGACATCCTTGAACTTTCATCTGTTCCGTGCCCTGTGCAGGCTTGCCAGGAAGCTGTTTTGACTCTGAGGCTGTGATTGCCAGGTGCACTTCTCGGACGGCGGTGACAACTGAAGTAGCAGTCGTTGCTTGCTCTGATTCCTGCCCTCACATTGTGTCAGTGTGAGGATGTGTAGTAAACACGGACAACAGGGAAGCACTCTGCTTCCTGAGGTGTGTGAGTTGTCGTTCCCCACCTCCTCTTCCTTCCCCCAACTGCTCAGGTTTTCTGATCTGGATCGTCGCATGGGATGTGTGTAGATGAACAGCTGTGGAGGTAATGGGAGCAAGAAAGAGAAACTTCTACTTCTGGCTTGACATGAGTAGCCTGAGGAAATCCTGGCCTGGGACAAGTTCTGCCTTGCCTTCAGCACCCTACATATTCCTAAATAACTTATCCTCTTTACTTCTAGTTCTTATTTTCAGGCTTAGGAGTAACCAGGCAAGTGGTTGTTTTCTTCATTGCATTGGTCTAGTTAAACTCTAAAATATGCACTCTACTGTTAGTAATGTGGCAAAGGTAACAGAAAGGAACTGAATGACAGTATTTAAAAGATAAGGATGGGAAAGAATAGCTACTCCTAGCCCAGCAGTATTTCAGACCATCACATCGCTTTCTTTTTGCCACTCTGTACTTTGTATTCAATATGATGGGTTTTCTCCCTGCCCTCCACTCCAAGCACTTTCCTTCAAAACAGAGTTGAACATCTACCTTCTCTGCTTCTGCAGCTCCTCCCTACTTAGTTTTAATTGTCCACTTTGGAAGCCTGAAGGCACCTTTCCCAGAGACTGCTTTCTACCACTGTTTCATCCACAAAGAAAAAAGAAAATTGAGTCAGAATGATGCTAAAAGATCAGGAAGGATAGAGGTGGAGGGATTTGTGTCTGCTTAGCTCAAGAATAGAATTCATTGTAGGTCCCTGTTTGCCGACTTGGTTTCCTTCCTTCTTAAAATTTCAAAGCCTAGCTATTTACCTACACTGCTTGACACTTATAACACAATATTTTAACTACAGATACTCTATTTCTTGTTGTAATCTTAAAGGCTTTCATGGCAGTTTACGTCTGTGCAACTGGTTTATCTAACACAGGGATTTTTGTGGATAGACTGACTCTTCTCTGCTCCAGCCTGAGACTCCAGTACATCTGCATCTATGAAAGTATGCCAGACTCTATTTTCAGACAAGGAAGAAATCTGAAAATCCCGCCATGAGTCTGCAATTACCATTAGCTTGAGGGGGTCGAATTGGTGTATCATGATCATAAATGTGCACTGTTTGTTCCACGACCTGTCACTGTCTTCTAAGCAAGTGGTAACAGGCAGGCATTTGGGAAACTGTTGTGAAGACTCTTTACTGTCAGCAAACACACATGGTGAAAACCCAAGTGCAGTATATCTTATTTTGAATCTTACGTATAGGTAAGTATCTTCTCTGCGCACTGGCTATCGGAAGGAATTAGAATAATCTGGTGCATGCTGGCTACAGAAGGAGGGCTCGAGCAATGAAGGCTCTGGATTAAAGATGATTTTAGCTGCTGACTTTTATGTAAAGATCATACTTGGATGTTTTTCTTATGTCTTAGTTCTGATAGCATAGCAGTAGAACATTTACCTACTTAGTGGATAATGTAGAGCAAAATGCTCAGAGTTTCTACTACATTTGACGCTGAGATACATGAGCATATGCTACTCAATATCTGGAGGAAACTAATGTGCCATAAGGATAACGTGTTCAATATTTCTTTGTAAAAATCTCTGAATAAATATTTCTTGGAAATCTGCTCATGCTTGCACAGTATAACTGGAAAATGTTCTCATTTTCTCTCATTACTCAAATTCAAGCACAGAATTATTTTATGGAAAGTGAAGAAGGTGTCTGGAAGAGAGGAGGCATTTTTTTCTGTGTAAGTTCTATGGCAGGAAACAAACTGTAGAGAGCTCAGTTCAGAGCATACTGTGAATAACCTAATTTTCTTCCGTGTCTCTCTTTAGAACCCATATTCCATCTTACTGTGTGGTAGAATGTGATTTTCTCTGAGTATCCAGCAACGTGTTAGATAACTTTTAAGACACTCTATATGTCATCTTGTTGGGCTGCACGGTCTTACTGAAACTGCTGTCTCTGTAATGTGCTATTATTTATTTTTACGTACCTATTGAATAAATATATCAGTGTGAAATGATATTTCTTTGTGAATTCTTCCTGAAATTTTTGGGTACAAATTGCTTTTCTTGTTTGAATTGTAAGTATTTTAAAAAGGGGGGGAAGGGGGGAGGAATAAGGAAAAAAAAAAAATGCATTCAGAAAGCCTCTGGTATGTAAACAATAAAGTGCATTCCTAAGCCAGTCCGGTAACACTTGGTTGTTCTCCCTGAAACTAGTGCTAGTGCATTTGCTCCTTTGCTGTTGCTTAAGACTTGCATCTTGGTTGCCTGCAGTATTTACTATGCCAGTTGAAGTACAATGAAGTACTATTTGCACTCTTTTTTTTTTTTTTCCTAAGTATATTTTTGTCTGATTTCAGGCAAAAGTACTGGAGATTTGAAAGCCAGTTTGTTTATCAAGAAACGTCGGATATACTTGTAGAATAAACATATCCATAGTGATTACGTCATGTTGTTGATAAAATTGCCTTCACCACCCACCACTAGCTAATTTGTATTATCCTGTGATGGTTGATATCAGACACTGTTTTTCTTCCTCTGATGTTCCATGTCAGAGGGTGGTTGTTGATTTTGTTTGTGCCATCTTGAGATATTTTTGCGTGAGATACCATTGAAATCTTGATTCTCCCTTGCTGCAGCTGGCCCCAGTTTGGCTTGCCTGCAACCCCTTTCCAGCATGTGGTAGGCTGCTTTCCAGGTATCCCCTCCTTCTCAAACCACCTCTGTGGAGTAGGATGTAATCCTACCACTGCAAAGGCATTGGGGGCTGTTCAGAAACCAATCTGGATTTAGCTTGTGCACTTTCTTCAGCAGAAGCATCAGTGATGAGGAATCCTGAATGTACTCAACTATTGGGTTCGGGGTTTGGAGGCCTGTGTTACTCTCTTGAAGGCAGGGTTCTGTTTGGTTGGAGGTAGTAGTCCTGCAATTATTATGCAAGATAACCAGAGATGTCAGGTGTAATGGAGTTACCTTTTCATCGCTTACTATTTCAGGCAGAGAAATTGCCACCCTGACACAGAGTGTCAAGCTGAGGCGCTAGTGCAGCAGAGAGCACAGCCAGCTGTGTGCGGCACACTTCTGCATCTGTCAGAACCACCCTCTTTTCAGGGCTCAGCAACTGCAGTTTTGCCACCTCTTGTCTTTATAGTAGCCCTGGTTTCCAGGTCTGGAAACTTTTCTGTAAGTTAGTATATGAGGGAGAAGGTGCATGGTATTTGATGAGTAGATCCATACTTAAGATTCTAATGGATGACTGGATCCCTAAGTAGGCTTGCTGTTGCCAAAAAAGGGATGGCTGGTTCCTTCCCCAGCTGGGTTGTTCTTCCTCCTCTATACTGGCTCATTAGACCTTTGGTAACATGGCACAACTCACCTAACCTGCCAGAACACGATGTAACTGCTTTCATGTTATCTTTTGGAGCCAGTGAGTGTTTGATTGGGTTTAGTGCATCAAATAGGCTTTGTGCTGTGGAAAAGAGAACATGTGAATGTGTAATGTTGGGGAGTGTGGGTTGAGGCGACATGGTGGAAACCATCACTGCCAAAAAGGAGGGCTATTACAGCAGCTCCAGCTGTGACACACGACTCCCCTCTGCTCTCCTCCCTACAGATCTTAAGTCTCTGGTCCTCATTTCTAGCCAGGTCAACTAGTTTCCCTTGGAATAGTCTCTCTTCTGGATGGTGATTCTGCTATATTTACAAACTGGAATAATATGGACATGTGTTTAAACAGACAAGAGTTCCATCTTCAGGATGAAAAGTATAATGTCACTATTTTGTCTCTTCCTATGTATGTATCCTTCTCAAGTAGCAATCTGGCATCTCCAGCATTTTTTTTAGTGGGACCCCTTGAGAGTACTTGTTCTCTGTGTTGCCTAAATGCAACGTGTCTGACTGAACACAGCTTACATGTGGGTCATTCTAGAGCCAATCGAGGCTATTATTTTGTTTGGCAAGGGGAGATGTTGGAAAACTATTGCTTCCACATATTGTTAATCCTGTAGTAAAATGTCCAATTCTCTCATGTCTAGCAGTAGGGCGTCAGGGAGCCATTCCCTTCCCTGTGGGATTTTCTAGTGGGATTTTAATTTCATGTCCTTTAGGGAAATACGATCTACTGCTGATAAGGTAATAGTTTCCTTCTGTTCGAGTAGACTGTAAAAATTTGGCAGCGCTTCTTGGTAGCAGACAGGAATTTAGTATATGAAAATATCTCATTTAAAAAAATGGCATGCCTGACTATCGCCTATATCCTGTGTATAATATATATCTTACGTATAGTGACACAGAGCATGCATAACATTGCTGCCCTTGAAGCAAGTCCTAGCTAAAAAAAATAAAACTTTCGCCAGGCATAAAGTCAGTCCTGGCATTTTGGTTTTGAATTACTGTTTGACCCAAATTTTTTGTGTGTTTAAGTGCAGCATCAAACCTTGCTGGCAATGAGCCAGGAAGAGTGTATTTCATGAATAGCAGCATGATTAAACCCAGCACAGCTTCCTCTTCTGTGTTACAGGGCTGGGATCATTTCAGCCCAGAGGAACATCCTTGGGTGGAGCGTGCCATCCTGCCGCTTGTGCGGTTCCGCTGGGCGAGACCACAAGTGTTTTCTGTCTCGCAGAGTTTCCCTCGTCAGTGGGGGTAGTCACTCAGATCTTTAAAAATAGGAGGAAATAAATTGCTTGTTTATAATTTTTTAGAAATTTATTAACTACGCACTTGCAGTAATGGGTTTAAAGTTAAATTAACTGGTTTTAAATCAAGATCTCTTAATAGAATTGAGTAATTTTGGTTTGCAAGTGGCTTTGCCAAATGACGCTAAAACCAAGTCAAGTTAGGAATGTGCAACCTGATTATTAGGCACGCCGCCACCCTCCTCGTTCTGTTACTATGGATCATTATTTTGCGTTGTGATTGACCAGAGGAAGTTCATATATAAAGATTTTTTTTTTTAATCTATGCAGTGCTCTTGATAGAGCCTGACGTACAACTCTTAGTTGTTTAAAGATCCATTTTAAGGAGATTTCTTTAGTTCATATCTAAGTTTATGCCACGGAAAATGGTAGCCAGTATATCTTCCTCATTTTCTCTACAAGAAGCAGCTGAACTCTTGGATTTAACTATCTGGTGATGCAGAAAGTGTGAGAGGGGTCGTGCCCAGGGGGATGCTTTGTTTGTTCTCCACTGCTGATGATTGAAGTCCAGTTAGCATTTTCTAGAACAGATGCAACCCTACGGATCTGTCCAGTGTTCATAACCAGTGCTTATTCTTCACCTGAGCACCAGCAATAACATCTCCCTGTCTGTCTAGCTAGCAACCTGCTTGTTGCATGATTTGTACCTGCTGCAGATACGGTTGTAAGGCATCCTGTTGCAGTCACCAGTGGAAACATTTATCTGCCCTAAAAAAAGGAATGAGATCTCCCAAGTTCATTTTACATCAGCTGTTGAATAATAAGGGTAGGGAAATGTTTGGACATTCTTTGTGGTTTAAATCTCACTCTGGTTTAAGCATGAAGGTCTTCACATCTCATTTTGAAATGTTCAGCAAGCTGTTCCCTCAACGACACGCATGTAACTGTCCCAATAATATTCTTATGTGTACAAGTTTAACCTTAAGAGCAGGTGCTTAAAACATTCTCATCCAAGGAAAAAAAATCCTTATCTTTGTGAGGCTCTGCTCTGAGAAGTATAAATACTTGTTTTTGAAAGAACTCTGCTTTTAAAAAAAATTTATTTGCTCTTGGAAGGTACCTGTGTTCAAATGAACACACTTCTCAAAATGCAGCACTAAACCACCAGAAATATTGTCCATAGTTCTGTCTTTGCTGTTTTTCTCTGTGGGCTAAACCTACTGATTAAAATGGAGACAACTGAAAATTATAGATGAACAAGCATATGGTGCTGCTGCACAGGCACACGTTTATATATAGATATCAACAACTTGCCAAACAAGTGATATCCTTATTTGGGTTTTCCACTTCATAATATTTAAGAAGAAATAGAGTGAAAAATACTCCAGAGCCTTCTCTGCTTGATGAAAGTTGAGTAACAGTTCTGGGATAGTCATTCCAGTGCTGCTTTGTTTTTTCCAGGAATATGTATTGTCCTGACTGAGCGTTCGTTCTGGAATAAAATGCATGCAGATAGAATTGGCTGAGAATAAGTTGACCAGTCAATGTACCTACGCAGGCAAATGCTGAAACCTCAGTATGCTGAAGTTACATTGTGTAATTTTTAAAATGCAAGGTCACCTTTAACTCGTTTATGACTATCAGTATAAAAGATGTTAGCTCATATAATCATAGTATTGTTTTGCACACGCAGCTTGGACAGACAAAAAGGAAACGTTTGATTGCATTTGTCAGCAATACGAAATAATCTGCTTTGTTGATCAGCTTTGTCCTTCTCTTGCAGTCACAAGGACAGGGCATCTGTAGGCCACGTTTTAGAACTCTGCAGGCTACATTTGGTCTTTGGGCTGCATGTTGAGCAATCCTCACTTAAAACCTACAAGGCAATTACCTACAACATGCTCGAAGATGAGATCTTCCAATCTTGTCAGATTATTCGGTGGCTGCTGGTTGCACTCTTAGAACACAATCACATCATTACATTCTTCTAAAAACCCAACATAACTGCATTTATCCTATTTGATCATTGACCCATGAGAATCCTGCTTCATGCTCTTCATCCTGCTTCACAAAAAAGGACAGCTCTGGAAACCAGCACTTCTTATCTTGTGTAAATAACTGTGAGTGTGGAGGTGTGTTAAAGCACAACAGCAGTAAGTGGCCACAGATAGGGACATGTGTTGACCGTTTAGGAGAGAAAAGGTATCGATTTGCTGCTTTGTATGCCTGATATCTTTGTGGAAAAGAGCAGGTGGTTCTAAACATGAATATATGTGTGCGTGTCTGTCCATAGCTATAGTTAGTTTTTTGGAGAGCGTTCCTGTTGAGGTTATTGGAAAACCGACTGTGTGCAAAGCTTCTCTGCTTTAATCTTTTATGCACACGCTTGGGTTTATGTGATTTATAATCTCTACACATCCATTGCGTATGTCTAAGAAATACCTTTCCCAAGCAAAAATACAAAAGCTTGTCATGTTTGTAAATGGTGATGGGGGCGTGTATGTGTAATTATTTGTTTGTTTTTAAAAGCATCAGTAGTTCCATAGACATTGTCAGCTTAGGATTCTACAGGGTTGGTTTTATGTGATGTTTCTTTTTATTTGCATGTCTCTTTGATTGAAGTGATATTAACATCAAAAAAGGCTTTTGAAAAAGTGGTAGTTAATCAACATGGGAAACTGTTATTAACCAGAACCTGTCCTTATCAGCTTTTGCTGTTACAAAATCTGTTTTCATATATGAAGTTAAGAGTGCCTTCTCCCCAAGAGTGCTCTTCAGCTACAGTTTACAGCAACCATATTGCTTCTGCAGTGGTTTTTTTTTCCCGCTCATGTCTTCAGCCACATGTTCCCATTTCCCCCCCCCCCCCAGTTCTCACAGTAAGGCAATTCAGAGAACTGAAGTGGCAGAAATCTAATCCAGAGAATAAACTTCCCTCCTCCTTTTTGCAGAAAACCTCTGAATACTTTGCACTTAAATACTTTGGTACTGAATGGTACTTTTTATCTGTATAGTTATATGTAGATTTATAGTATGGAACTTACAAAGAAAATACAGTGTGGTGCACGTTTGCATTTAGATTTCAAACTTTTCATGGCTATGTCTTATGAGAATAAAGTTGTA
The DNA here is from genome assembly GCF_000690535.1 of Cariama cristata. NCBI lineage: Eukaryota > Metazoa > Chordata > Aves > Cariamiformes > Cariamidae > Cariama > Cariama cristata. The sequence continues at coordinate 48,499 of NW_009634067.1, forward strand.
CCAAGTACAAAAACAAAGGAAGATTATTCATTGTACAGCTTCAAAAAGTGCTGAACTAAGTCAGGAAATACTAATGATAAGATTGACCTGCAGCCTTAAGTCTTCCTCTTTGCATGTTTACATTTTAAAAAATAAAAATCTTAAAACTTAGCATTAGATTGATCTCATCACATACTTCCTTAATAGGTACCACTGTTATGTCTTATCCTCTTGTCTGTGCATTCTATGCAAGTGTGTCTTCTGTGTGGCTGCTGGAGTCAAAATGGTTGACCTGAAGCCCTTTGTGAATTAAGGACCTGTTCCAGCCTACTCCTTTATATTACCTGGGTAGTCAGTGGAAAGATGTAGACACCTCAGAAGGGCAGTTTGGTCCCATGTATCTTGGGCACCTGTTTTTGATGGAGTGAAGTGGCCCCTGGGGATGGCCCTCTCTGTCTATTGACCATAAAAGAAAGTTGTGTCTCGGATCAGGTGCCTAGCAGGGATAGAGAATAGAGTTAGGTGAGATAATCTGGAGAGTTAATGATCTGTTAGTTCAGTTACAGGGGAAAAGATAAAACTGTTTTCGTAGAGGGAAAGGAGAGACATAACCACTATAAAACATGAATAACATATGGCTGTAAAAATTAATGAAGTGGGAAGGAGAGTGGTTGAAAAAAAAGTAGTAACTAAGATTACTTTTTGTTTTTGTTCAGAAATGCATTCGATTTTAAGATGCCATTGAAAGACTTTATTGATCCCATTATTTTCAAATACTCTGATGCAAAAAATAAGTTTTTTCTTGAGTTTTAGGATGTTACTAATTAAAGGTTGAAGATGTGGGAATGATCTACATAAGCGTTTACCTCTTGCACCCTAATTCCTAATTTTGCAATTGATCTCTTAAGTACTGTTTCTTACACACTCCATTGTGGCAAAGAAAAACTTAAATAAAATTGAGCATCTGCTTAGTAACCAAAGGCAAGCTGTGGTTTAGACTTCTATAACTGTGGATCACAAGCAAAGAAACAATTTAGTTGTCAATGAATTTCAGCAGAGGTCTCTTTAAATCCTTTTTTTTTTTCTCTTATAAAGAAACAACACAAATAGAAGATCCCAGGAAACAATGGAGGCAAGAACAAGAGAGAATGTTAAAAGATTATCTTACCATAGCCCAGGATGCTCTCAGTACTCAGAAAGAGCTGTACCAGGTGAAAGAACAGAGGCTAGCACTTGCACTGGATGAGTATGTACGGTTGAATGATGCCTACAAAGAAAAATCAAGCTCTCGTACAAGCTGTAAGTACAGTAGAGAATACAATGTAACTTCTTTGATCTGTGCCTTGCAGGGGATCCTGTTTCTCTTTAGGGTGAGTTTTCAAGGTTTGCTGTGAACACCTTGTACTCTTGCTTTTTTAGAGAGAGCATCCCTACTTTTTTCTTTTATTTATTTAATATAAAGATATTCTGCTGGAGAGAACCCTCTTCTCTCTGATACAATTGAACTCCTTTGAACCGTGGTTTAGAGCAGTTGGCTCTGAAATCTATTTTGTCATGCAGTTTGTCAGAACAAAATTCTGCCAAATGTAGGTTCAAAGTAAATAGGATCTCTTGCACTTCATGCCTGCATACTGAAATGACCCTACTGTGTTGACAGGTGTCTGCAGTAGACCAAGAAAGGGAATTTGTTACTGCTTTATAAGAATAGCATACAATAATTTTGTACCCTATGTGCTGTCATCAGGGGTGAAGTTAGAGATACATGTTACAATGTTGGGCAAGGAATTGCATGTGGTGAAGTGCTGTCAGAGGCCTGCTGTTGGGCAGGCATCTCTCTTATAAATAGCGTGATAAAAGTAACGTGTACAGTTGCGGAAGAACTGAGTGGCAGACCTCTGAGGCTTCTGCATAAATCTTCTTCTGCTTTCCAGAAATCTCCATAGAAATTAGAACTTCCAGGGAGAGGTGATTGCAAGATGGCTCAGCTAGAAGAATGGGAACAGAAAGCAAGGGAGAGTAAGCCAGGGAGAGTGAGGTGCTACTTTAGGATGCTGCAATAAGCAAAGGAGGAGAGGTACCAAATAGTGGTGGTGGGGAATTTCAATTATTCATTAATTATTGCCATCCCGTAGTGCTGACTACTCTATAAAAGGACTTTTTTTTTTTTTTAAGTATTACATGTTTTCCTGCACTTTGTAGTTTATTAAATCAATGTGGATTCATCAAGGAAAGGACTAATTAATGCTTTAAAAGTACTTAAATATTTGTTCTTTTATTGTATTTTTAAAAAAGTGTTCTCGGGCTCCTCATCAAGCACAAAGTATGACCCTGACATTCTGAAGGCTGAAATCTCCACTACAAGATTAAGGGTGAGAGTGCTTAACTCATACTCATTTGAATTCTGTGTGCAAAGTTTATGAGCTACCTCACAAATTTCTGTTGGCTTAAAAAAACACTTTTCAATAATGGTGTGAAACTTTGCTCTGTTTTGTCAAAGTGAAACAGTTCGGATCAAGAATGAAAGTTTGTGTTCGCATTTCGAAATTGCTAAAGAACAAAAATCCATTATTTGGTCAGCTGTGTTCAGTATGGTCACTAACAGACTCCATATAAAGTACTTTCATTCACAGGTTAGTCCCTAGGGAATTTATCTTGAATAAGGAGGAAATGGTGTGGAAGACATTTAAAATCTATATAGGGAGTTCATTTATTGAAGGTGTGGCATATAATGCTCTATGGATAGCCTAGGCTTTCTGTAGTTAGTAATGCAAAAAATTAGATCAAACCATGCAGGTTGAAAAGGCAGCACTTCACAGCATAGTCCTTCGATGAGGGCTGGAATAGAGACTCTGAGGGAGCAGAAGCAGCACAAGTGACAGCGGTTACTCAGCTCTTCCGTTGCCCCCTCCTGGTTTCTGCACAGAGCAGCACTCATAGAAGCCTCTGAGAGTAACATCCTCCTTCACCTGGAGTAAGTGTTACGATAAGGAATCTAAACAATTAATGTTTAAAAGGAACTGTGGAATAGCTCATTAAAATTTTAAAACCCAATATAAATCAGGGATGGAATACACTGTAAAACTGGTATCCAGAGGTTGCCCTCCTGACTGCTTGTACACCTGTTCATCTTTATCAATCTCAGTTTCTAGTCCCTTATCCTTTAAGGAGAAGGGAAAGTGGTTAGTGAGAGAACTTATTTCAACACTGGAGGAGGTGGGAGGAAAAATTTTATAAGTTTAGTAGGGAGAACCAACAGCAGTAAGGACCCTGTCAGGAGCAAGACTGAAAAGACAAGGCGAGAGCTTCTTTCTGAAATGAGTGGAGCAGTAACAGATGTTCCCCTTGGCAAGGGGATCACTAGTATATTTGGGAAATTAACAATGTTGCTGAGGAACAAAACACACGACCAAATTTAAATATAGTCACCTACAAGTCAAAGAGAAGATTCAGACATGTTCTCAGTTCTTCATGTTACTTAGCTCTGACCACCTCCCAGCTCAAGATGCAGAAACACTGAATCACCTCTTGGCTGTAGACCTAAAATTTGTTCACTGAGGAGAGAGGCAGAAGTTTTAATCACAGTAATTCATTTTTTTGGAGATGCTTTCCTCTCTTTGTTGTTTCTTGGAGTCAAGGAGCCTAATATCCTGCTGGTTCGCAACACCTGATATATTGGCATTGCAAAGTCCAAGTTGCATATGTGCCTAAAATAGGTGACCTGAATCTTGTCTGCAGAGTTTAGAAGGGTGCAGTCCAAGAATATCTGTATCAGCATAAAGTGTGTTGTGATCCAAAGCCACTGGATATGAAAATCATTGAGATAAGAAAAAGTGGAGCCCTGTGATGCTAGGGCTGGAAAGTGTTTTTCATGGAAGATGGTATGAGAGGTATGACTATTATCATAGTTTACCCTTCTTTGAATGTTTGAGGATGCTTGCTAATATGCCACCTTTTGGCATTTTACAGTATATGCATGCGTGGACTTAATGGGAAACAAAGTTAGTCATTAGTAGGCTGCTAGCTAGCTAGTTAAAATTTGCACATTGTTTAGTGAACTATTAGGTCAGTTGTAGTAAACTCGTTTCTCTTTCTCTTGCACTGGCAGAGGCTTACTGGTATCATCAGGTTAATGGTGGCTGGAAGGGGGAAACAGCATTCGAGGAAGTTCTGAATTGGCCTTTGGCCTTTTCCTTGTTAGCTGTGCTTAATATATGCATGTGGAGCCTTTTGGATACATGAATTGCCTATTGAGCAATAGGTCATGGAGAAAATACGACAGAAACCAGACGGTTGTTAAATGAAATAAGCAGGAGAAGAGAAACCTTTCTCACAAGATTAAAATCGAAGGATCGTGATCCTGCAGTGGACTTTGAATGGGGCCATTTGGGGTCTTAATTAGTAACCAGTTAAGATAATTCAAACAACACAAAGCATATGTGATCACAGTATGTTTTATGCATGTGCAGTGAGTAGGGGATGCACCTTTATAAATTAACAAGGCGGGAGGAGTTGTCGTCATTGTTCCATTAGTATTCGAGTGCTGGGAATAGAAGGGGCTTAGCACAGGAGCCTGCTTGAAGATGCAGTTAAAAAGAGGAAGCAAGAGGCCTGTCAGGTGACTTCAGATGATGTGCAGAAGCAGTAGGAAGGGGGTGAAGGATAAAAGAAGTGAAGAGTTGTGAAAAAGCAGGAATTATATGAAAGTTTTGAAGGAGAAGACAAGAGGCACAAGACTAGTTCAATGCAAGTATGATTTAGTAAACATAGAGTCTATATTATGATGTAGACCATGTCCTTCTAGGATAATGTGCCTAACTCACATTTCTTGATAATGAAATTATGATGAATTACAGGAGAGGACACTTAGAAGATGATCTTGAGGAAAAACGTAAAGGTTTCTGAGAGATGCACTCTTCTAAGTTGAAATCAAGTGTGCCTTCTGCTATTACTATAAATTCACATCTCTGATTTAAAAAAAAAAAAAAGTTTAGCCATTCTGTATTTCTCAGAAAAGTTGAGCCTTCTTTCATGTTTTAGACATTGCTTTACCTGGAACATAGAGGTGATATCTGGTCATTTTCTATAACCTTGATCAAAACACTTTAGAGATTATTCTTGGGGTTTTTGTGCTAGTCAGGGAAGAAATTGTTAAGGAATGCTGAATGTGTACTTAGAGACATTGTCTATCTATCATGCTAGCTATTCAGTACAGTCAAAATAAAAACAGTTTTCTGTCAAGTAAAGCAACTAGTGATGATAGCTTCCAAAAGCCTGAACTTTATCCCTTGTCTAGAGAACAGATTTTGCTCTGGAGAAAATGGAAATTGAAAGCATTTTATTTCTGTCACACAAAATTCATTATCCAGGAGTGGCAAACTTGAATGCCTAAGTATCATTCACAAACCTATACGAAGACCCCGCAAATCACTGGTTATTTTAGACATGCAAAGTATTTTAAGTCTTTTGGAAAACTACAGCAGCTGCTCGTGCTCAGTACTTTTAGTCACCTGGCATGTTGGGAATCTCACTTTTTTTTTTTCCTTTCAATTTGAAGAATAGCACTGAGTAGGAAGTCTAAGGGGTTTTGGATACAAAAAATCTTGGAGACATATTTTGAAATTAATATCAGTTAAAGTGGTCAAAATCCTTCATTTTAATATAATCCATTTTTCAAAAGAGTTGAATATCTGAGGACCTATATGAAAACAAGCAAGAATTTCACAATGGTAGGCGAGAGATGGGGACTTCAGCAGGCTTTTCCTTTTTTCACCTTACTGATTGGAAAGTTAAAACCCCTAGCAATAGCTGGCTATTATGTAGAGCCAGGAATAGATGTAGAAGTACCAAAATTGGAGACTCCACACTTCAGGGAGGCATTTCTGTCTCTGTGTATGCTGAGGATTCATTTTAATTTGTGTTAAAGTACACTCCTTTATAGGCGGTCTAGAAACTTTATTTTAGTATGTTTGGGAAGTATGGCATAAAAAAAAATTACATGGAGGATTTTTTTATTTAATCTTGATTCATAAATATTTTGTAGTGTACTCATATATGCTAACATCTGAAATAGCAATATTAAGATTAAAAAGCAATCGAGCATGCAAATTTAGGGAAAGTAGGGAATGTTTTGCCAAAGGCATTTTCTATTAAATAGACAAATATATTTGTGATCCAAATGTGTTTAGTGATTGCTGTCTTTGAATTAAATGAATGTGAATTATATATTTAGGGATCCAATGTCTGTAAAGCTTTATAAGAAAGGACGGTTCATAGTTTAAAAAAAAAAAAAAAACAACAAAAAAAAAGGAGTTCACACTTTGTCTTTTACAGTGCAAATGACTTGAGAGCTTCCTGGAATGAAAAAGTGAAAATATAATAAGCCTAGAAATAAACAGGCATGTCCCTGTAGGACAGTTGAAATGCATGCTTAACAAGTGAGAAGTAAATTACTTGTTAAAGTTCTCTCAGGTTTAATAACACAGTGTGGTATCGATACAAATAAGGAATGTGATTTAATCTGCTTGTGTACCTTTAATACTAAAGCATGTTGCCCATAGACATCAGGAAGAGAACAGATCCTTTTGTTTTTAATATGTGTCAGTAGAGCAATTTACTTTCTCTTTTTATCTCATCTGATGTAGAGAATACATTAATTGTTCAAAGCCATGTGTTACGCCATTTAACAAGAGGAAATTTCTAACTCTTGCTTTGATTTAACACACAAGGTTAAGAAGCTGAAGAGGGAACTCTCTCAGATGAAGCAAGAGCTGCTGTACAAGGAACAGGGCTTTGAAACGCTGCAACAGTGAGTAAAAGAAAATAGTTGAAACTGGCTTGACTAAGTCGCCCAATTTCTTTTTTTGACATAGAATTGAATCCATCTTATGTGAGAAAATTATTGGGGGAAAAAATGAGAATCTAATAACTCTTTTTGGTGTAGTTAGGAAATGGCAAACCTATTGGGCAAGTGTTAACATGAGAAATCTGTTCCCCTTCCTATTTTTTTTCCATGAGGTAGCTTGTGTTGCAAAGAGGCAGAAAGAAGGGCAGTAGTTAAGGGTCCCAAGGAAGAGTTTAGCTGCTTTGCGTGTCCCATTTAAAATTTATTTTTTTTTTTTTAAATTTGAAAATATTATTAAGTCTGTCTTTCCTCATTCCCCACCTCTGAGCTCAAAAGAGAGAGGAGGGTGCTGTTCTCAGAGTTATAAATGGTACACAACCCTGCAGGGTTTGAAATGAGTCACAATTTGAGGATTAGAGACCTGACTTTCTTTGTTCTAGTTGCTGGGATGCCTGGTGTCCAGAGGGCTGATGCTGAACTGGGTGAGCATTCTGAGTATTTAACCAGTTGGATTATTAGGGAATGAATTTTTTTTTCAGTCTGAGCAGTCGCTGCTGCTCCTGATTTACAAAGTTGGGCCCTAAAATACTAAACATTACTGGAACTGTCACCACAGAGAACTTTCTGCAGAGGAAACCTTGCTAACAAGTGCATTTTCTTGATTAACGTGAACAAAAATTTAATAATGCTAGATGTTTTCCATATTGTGGTATGTACCCATACATTAAGGATGCATTTGCACAGTAAAACGCTGAGCTGTGTGTTCTTAGTACACTAGTTCCAATAGCAGAAGCAATGTTGCAGCATTAATGTAATATTGTCTGGGTTCATTTACCCTTTTTCTCAGGACCTCCAGTGTACGGCAGCATACTGTCAGATAAGTAATAATCTCTATCCTGGAGATCTTGCAGAATATATAGGGAAGATGGACAAAAGGTGGGAGAGGGGAAGTGCATCTCCATCTTGCAGGTAGAGTACTAAAATGCAGAGAAGTGATTTGCAAAAGATGACAGAGCATTTGTATTTGGAGCTGAGAGATTGGAGTTCAGTTCCCACTTCTAACCAAAACAACTTGTAGGCTATTGCCTGTGTATTTTAATAGATCGGTTCTACACAGTAAGAGTTTTTTTAAGTGATAGGAAAAAAATCTGATCCAGGAAACAGCCAGTCATAATTAGAGACATGTTAAAATGGATTAAAAATGTTTTTCTGGTATGAAGAGTTTGAAGTCAATTGGGAACTGAAAATCCTCAGCACCTTAGGAGGATGCCAGTCAAGTCTCTATCCTCCTTTGTTTTGACTAAATCAGAAATGTAAGATTTGTTTGTTATTTAAATATATAAAGGCTAGCAAGGAGTGAAGGGAGAAAAGGATAGTTGTTTGAATTTATTTAACCATAAGTCAGATTTCATTTGAAGCAAAATTTAGAAGACGACAGACATATTGATTCTAAAGCTTAAGGTAGTAAAAAGTCATGCTGCTGTCCCAGGATTAAAGGTTAGCCAATCACGCTGGTTTTATTATATTAATTCAACAATGAGGTATTGTTTTAAAGCAGCTTGCTCACAAGCCATTTTGATAGGAATCCAAAGCATGTTTCAAAAACTGTCAACAGCATTCCACAGAAACACAATGGACATTTGTTTTTAAAATTCAGTCAGCCACTTTCAAACAGTACTAATCCCATTAATTTAAAACAGGATGATGGAATATCTTATATGTCAGAGATCCTTCTTGTCCATCTTAATTATACACAGAATAAAGCAGTTGCGATTTGAATGTGGCACATCATATTACTAGGCAGCATGTGGTCTATAACCCAACTGTTTGTTCCTGATCCCAATTGTTGGCATATCCTATATCTATTTGACCTTAGTAACCTGATAAGTTACCAAATATCGACTGTTGTCAGACAGTAAGTAAGTGCCTACCTATGAAAGAGTTTGAGGAACTTTCAAACTGAAACAAATATATCCTTGAACAGGAATCTGAGTACTGAATCACATAATTAATTTTCTTACACAAATGCAGTTCTAGTTTATACAAAAACTGAAATGTGGAGAAGGGAAAACAGACATGGTCACAGCTTTAAAGACTGCTTTAGAACCTGATAGCTTGGTGCACAAAACTGGAAGAAAAATAGAATACCGTTACAGGTGTTTTGTGCAAGTTGCTGTTCTTGCAGGGGATGCTCGAGATCACTTCTGATCATTAAAATGTTTGTTCATTCCTCACTCACAAAGTTAATGCCTTCCAGCAAATATGATGAGTGATGATAAAAACAGAAAACCAATTGCATAATAAAAGAATGTATTCTCTACTAAATGCATGACTTTTGTGAAGATGGCTGTTGGATTTAATTTTGTGAAGCACAGCTGCAGTCATTTCTATGTTGCTATGAAATATTCAGTTAAACTAGACATCAGAGAAATGTGTTTACAAACTGTACTTCTTGAAGTAAATATGGAAATACAAAAATTAAATATCTTTTTTATCTCTAAGTTTAGAGGCTTTTTGTTTTGTTATTTTCAAGTTGCAGTTTTTGAAATCATTGATAGCCCAGGAATTTAATAAATTATCCGATCTATGACATATGGTATTAATTATCCAGAGGTTTTGTGACTAAAGAGAGCCTGGTGACTGGCTAAGCAGAACAGCTGTTCCAGACAGTTAATGCCTAGGATTAGGGTGAACGAGAGGGAAGCTGAGACAAGAATGGTGCTGGTTATATTTCTTCTATGCAAGGCTGATTAGTACCAAGAAGCTTGCCTGTCTGCCCATGTCATGATGTGGGTCTGGGTAGAGGAATACTAAATAAATTCTGTTTCTGTAAGGATCACAAACAGTTAATAGTATGAAAGATGTACCCAAAAGCTGCTTCTGTGCTGCAGAGAGTTATGGTGGAGTTGGGAATTTTGACAGTGTGTCAGCAATAATGCTTTACTCATGGTAGCATGTGTAGGACTCTTCAGTGCTCGGTGCCCCTTATGTCTTTAAGACTGGATCAACTAAAATTGCTCATGGAGTCTCTGCATTTGGTAAGGCCCCAGTAGTTTAGCTGAGGTGGTTTTAAAGCCAACAGTAGTATTTTTTCATGAGATTTCCTGATGTCCGCAGAAGCCATTCACTGGGCACTGTGTATGTGTTAGATAGCTTGACATGTTTGCTAAGGATTAAGTAGTAAGTATTTTAATGGAGACTTCAATTTCCTTTTTCCTCTTTGCATGTCTGTTACAGGAAATGGTATCTCTTGTCTCCTTCACGTCTGTTCTCTAATTATGCTTCTGCGTGAAGCAGAACAGTGGAGGTGTTAGTATTATTTTCCGTATCTGGTATTAATATTCTCTCTTTCCACAGAATTGACCAAAAAATGTCTGGAGGCCAGAGCGGGTATGAACTGTGTGAGGCCAAAGCCATTCTGAGTGAACTGAAGTCTATCAGAAAGGCAATAAGTTCAGGGGAGAGAGAAAAACAAGATTTAATGAAGGTATTTTGAACAGTTGACGTAAGTTTTGTGTACATTTGTTTTAATATGACTCACTTTCCTGATGATAAATACTTTGCATTTTATACTTTTTAAGGGATTCTCAAAATTCTTTGAGCCAAAGTAGTATTAAGATCAATTTTCAGATGCAGAAACTGAAGCCTGTGATGTTCCTAGTTCAAAAAGCCCTCTTATGTCAGTCAGAGAATATAGATTTCTGAAATTATATGTAAGGTACAATGCATATGGTCCCTCTAAACCACAATTTAAAATATTAAGTGGACAAAATTGAGAGATGTGTTTTTGAAATGTGTGGCCATTTTCTAGATCAGTGAAAGTTTTCCAAATCTAAATTGCCCTATTTCCATTTCTGAAAGCAGATCTTTTTTTAATCAGCCAAATATTTAATCGGTTGACAAGTTAAACCAAAAATGAGAGACACAAAAGCACATGAGTAGTTTTAACGTTGTCACAGGTATTTGTCACCCTTAGTGTCACCTACCAACTGCTTGATTAAAAGGATAGTTTGCTTAATATGAAGTAAACCCAGAATTTTTAAATTGGAGTCTTATGTAAACATCTTTTGGAGATAAACTGGTACAAACACGCTAAATTGCAAAGGAACTTTAATACCACCTCCTTCTCTGTTTCCTGGACAGAGTCTTGCAAAGCTGAGAGAGAAATTCAGTCTTGACCAGACCATTGAGACATCTGAACCAGACTTGAGTTCCAGCTCTGTAAACTCCCAGCTGTGTTTTTCTAGACAAACTCTGGATACAGGGTCTCAGACTGACATTTCTGGTGAGGTGAGCTTTTTTCCATTTTGTCAAATGTAAAAGAGAAATTGAATCAGAATGCTGTGGTTAATGGAATTGGAATCAAATGGTTGTTTACTGTTGCTGATAGGTATATACGTATATATACAGGTTTGAGAGAATTACTTGGAATCAGTTATCTGATTCCCCCCCCCCCCCCTTAAATTTCAAATGAAGATTCAGATGAACTTTATACATTTGGCATGAAGTGTTTATGACAAGCTGATTTAATCAAATAGTTCCAGTACAGTGAAGATCAGCCTAAGTAGATAGTATTTTTTGGATCTGTCTGTAGGATATGTTTCACCTTACTGACTTAATTCAGTATGATGATGTTTTTAATTTTCAGAAAGAAGATCTGAGAATTTAAATGTGCAATTTCATTTTATGCAGCTGAAGAACTGTTAGTGGAACTACTTGTTCAGTGATTCATTAAAACCTTCTCTTTTTCACTGATGGTGTATTTTACATACACAGAAAGCTGTGCATAATTTTGGTACCTTCTTTGAAGTTCTGTGAGCTAAGTTTATAAAGAAGAGACTGCACAAGGTTTTCCGAAAAAAGAGCTAAGCTTGTCTATGTTTTGTAGCAAATTTATTGAAGTCTTACTTTGAAATGCACTGACTTAATTCTAAATTCTGAGTTCAGTGAGTTCAAAGTAGGAGATGAAAATTGTGGGTGCAATCACTGCAAGACTTCTTTGAAAATGTTCTTGCTTTACTGATAGAATATGGACAATTGGTAGTACAGTAGTTAAAAACAGATGAACTGGATGTGAAGAAAGCAGCACTGTTTTGTATATCTGAGTAGATTCCTAACTAGGTCTTTAACAGCAAGTGTGTGGCTGCAGGTAGGTGTCATTTTATTTTTAAGTTGTAATTTTTCTAGCCTGTACATAGATTTTGTTGATTCATTTAACAACTTTATGCAGTAATAAGGCTAATTTTTTTTTTTTTTTTCCTCAACAGGTTGGAGCAAGAAGTAGATCAAATTTAGCAGAGAAGGTCAGACTAAGCCTTCAATATGAGGAGGCAAAAAGAAGGTAATAGGGTTAGTTGCTCTGTTAAGAGACAAAGGTGTCGGCTGCCTGCAGCACTAACGTTGTACTCGCAGTGACATCTAGTGGAGGGCGCTCTGCAGGAACGGGGCGGATTCCTGCA
>NW_009634067.1:60808-67731 GCF_000690535.1 Cariama cristata
GTGTCTTTTCCTTCAGAATGTAAGCAGACTTTCAGGAACAGTCGGTGCTTTTTGAACAGTAGGGTTTATATTTAATACTAAATTGAATGTGTTAAGAAAAAAAACGCAGACAGTGACAAATTAATGGCAGTTCCAAGATTAAGGGGATAGAGTGAGCTGGCTTTCCACTGAAAGGAGTTGCCAGGTTATTTATGTCCATTGTATTCGTCTTTGGGATCATCATTTCAGTTTACTATGCTGCTGAAGGCTCTTCAGTTTTAGAGTTGCTTCAGACTTCCAGTGTAGACTTATTAAGCTTAATTATTTCGTTTTTCCCTGGGACTTTGGATAATTTAAATACTTGTTATCACTATGGGGTTGGGTTTTTTAATGAGTTTAACCTGAGGAGAAAAGAAATCAGGAACTGCTCCACTGATGAATGTGGAATGACTTTCAAATAAAGTTCTGCAGTGGTTGCTTGTGAAAGCAGTGCCATGTTGATGAATTGCCGCAGCACTGAAGAACTGGCATCAGAAAGCAGAACATTCGGGGTTAGAATGACATGTCTTCTGGTGCACCAGAAGTGCTGCATATTACTGGGGGAAGATGTACTATTAGGAAAAAAGTGTGTGGGATATCTATTAATAATGTATTAATTGTGTTGTAATATTTTCTAATACTTTTCACAAAATTAGGTGTCAACTATTCAGAAACCTTATAGCTTTTGTTATGGAGGTGCTTTGTAATCTAAGGGGAATAGAAATCTAAAAAGTCATCCCACACCCAAGTTCTTTTTTTTTTATTATAAAGAACTAGACAAGACAATAAAATAAAGAATAGCACTTTTCTCCAGATGAAGACTGTGCCTAAAATGCCACTTAATCTGAGATTTCAGTATTAGTTTAGTTGGAATACTGTGGCATGGTCAATTAGAAAAGTAGGAAAAGAAATGTGCAGCTTATAAGTAAGTACCAAGCAAAGGCATAGTTTTTATGTTCTAAAGGCAGGTGGCTGCACAACTGACATTTTTTTGTTTGCCTAACTTCAAATATGTAATCTCCTCATACAGAGTAGTAGCTACCATCCTGGCTGGTAACAACAGTAATCCTTTATATCCTCATTACGGATCATAAAACTTTATTGTATAATCAATGCATTCATCAAGTGCTAAGGCTATTGTGTTTGTTCAGTATTGAACATGTATGATTTTGGCTTAGAATCATCATGTACATAATATTGATTGTCAGATGGTGTTTTAGATGCAGATAGATGGCATTTTTTTCTCAGGTGTAATTGATCCAAAACCAGGTCATTCTCTGTTTTGACTATGTCTTGATACCAAGAATTCCCAGCATTGTGTTTTCTCTCTCCTTTGTAGGAACAAAAAAATTGCTGGCAGTAAGTCAGTTTACCACTTCTATGTTAAAAACAAACAAACAAACAAACCCCCACAGCACAGTATAGTGTTCAGAGTGTGGAGTACTGCAGCACAAGATCTTGCTTTCTCACAAATTAGTCATCAAGAATGTGGGTTGAAATTTCAGTAGCTCATGTACTTACCTTTGCATAACTAAGCATTTGTTCTATGTAACATTAGTGTGTTTCAAGGTTAAATTGACTCCTTTAAAAGGTATTTTTATTCAGTTTTGTCTGAAAACTGCCCAGTAATGAATATTCTTTTCAGCTTTAAATAAGACAATCGTATGCCTTGAAGACACCATTAAAGTCTTTAAAGTGTTTGCACATACTGGTTTTGTCAGTGACTACATGGTGAACATCATAAAGTGTACATGTCTTGGAATAATGAAGATACATATCAGTTTGCACATAAAGTTCAGTACCTAATTACATTCCTCCCTAATTATTATGGCCATTGTAATCATCACTATAATTTAATAAGTATTGACCATCTTTTCTGAAATACTAAATGTGCAAATTCTTAGTTGGTTTGTGTTAAAATAACTAAGAGAAAGAGAGGATCTTGTACGTGAACTTCTGTACTTGAAAATTATCCGATAATTTTGTATGTTGCTTATTTTATGTTGCTTAGCCAGCAGAATGTCTTGAAAAGCTGGAATGTTGATGATAACTATACTAAATTCAGTTGCAATTGTTATTCGAAAGAATCTGATAATAGCATGCTGACAATCCTATTCTGATTTGGTGAAGATCTGGCTAATGTAACTGTTGAGCAAGGACTTCCCCAAAAGAGTGAGACCAGTTCAGTTTTCCTATCTGTCTAGTCCTTTGCCTGTCTGATGGGGCAGCTGTGAAAAGAGTGTCAGATACAGTAGCAAGAGAGTTGTCTGTAGCAGAGGGAGCAAAAGAACTGTTTGGAGACTGCCATCCCATCCCATAAGCCATCAAACAGCTGTCGGTAGCAGCTACTTTCAGAACAAGGTTAGCTAGAACCAGTGACCTGGAGATGAAAGTCTTAATGTTTCATTATCCATCTGAAATTATTAGGTTGTTTTCCCTCCAAGTACTGCTCCTCTGAAGGACTGTTGGCTATAAATGATACATGTAGCAGCTGCAAAATATGTTGAAATGCTGCATTTCATTTCATCTCTCCATTTGGTTATGGTAGCACTGCTGATAGTGTTTCTGTTCATTTTACATTGTTTTTCTGTAAAAATACCTAAGTCAAACTTGTTCTTGCAGGGCTTTGGTGAGGGCATGGGTTGTTTTTGTTTTTGAAGCTGTTGTTTTTTCAGTGAGGTACAGATGAGAAGGAAATTTTACCTATGGGAAAAGAAAGGGCGGGGGGGTTCCCCTTAAGCTTCTGTTGTAAGCAATGGGATAGTTAGGTTCAACATTAACTATTCTTAGCTCTGACCATAAATAAATGCCTTAATGTTCTGTAAAATTAATACTGGAGGTGCAAAATAAGCATGATATTAGTTTTGGTAATCACAGAAAACAAATTGGAAAGAAGAAAAATATTTTCCCATAATTCTGTCAGAACTACAGAAAGATTATACATACCGAATTATCTGGGTGTATTTATGAAGTATGGCATGGGTCATTGCCTTAGGTAGCGCCTGGTAACGTTGAAGTTGCACAGACTTGTGCATACCATGTCATGAGCTGACATGGGTATATGGTAGTTACAGATAAATAAAACTAACAGATCGCTCCTTCTTGCCCTAGGTTGTATGGGAACATCTTTCAATTTTGACTTCTCCTTTCTCTGCCTTTTTCCCAGCCTAAAGGAAGAGGTGCAGAAGGCTAGGAGCTGTTACATAGTTCAAAGCTTCTGTATCTTTAGTCATGCAGCTGGTTCAGGTGTAGCTATGGCTGGAAGTGACTGAAAGTTTTCATCTTACTAGATACATGGCACCTATAACGGGAATTTTTAGGCTTTCCCAGTGGACAGTGAGTCTTTATTGCAAGACTTGCACTTCTTGAGCTATGCTACTAAGCCCTTAGACAGAATGATTATGGAGACTGGACACTGGAAATAGCCTGTCTTGATCAGGACTGAGCTATAGTACAATAATAACATAGGGAAGTTTCTATTTTGTTATATGTGTGTATCTGCACAATATGTATGGACAACCAAGTCTTGGGTGTCTTAACTCTGGGGTTTGACATCTGCAATGGGAACAGCAGTTGCACAAACTCAAACTTTTGAGTTAATAATCTCCTTTCTCTTTAGGTAGTCGCTGTCCTATTACCTTTTATTTTAATTGCATAGAAGAGCAATGCTTTTGCCTTTTAAGATTTGCCTACCCGCATGCTGAAGTGAGCATCTTGCTATGGTGTGCATGTGTTTTCACCATGGTCATTGCTGTTTCTGAAGGAGCAGCAAGCCTCCAACAGCTTAGGAGAAATCCATCGTACTCCTCAATGAGTAAAGCATAGTGCCACTACTGTGTTACCAGATTGCTTTCAGTAAAGCTTTTATTAACGTTGTGACTTGTACTTCAACTCCATGTTGGAACAGGAGCAACTCATTTTTAATGCATATTGCTGTTGGTCTGGATAGGTGGCTTGCTTTTCTGGCATAGTCTTGTGAAGCAAAACTAATTAAAAGCATGGCTTTGAGTAGAAAATGTTGTTATATCTTGATACCTTTCAAAATACTCTTATCACTTCTCTCTTTCCTGGGATTTGTGTGCTGTGCTGGACTCAGACAAATCTGCTGTGTTTTATTTTAGCATGGCCAACTTGAAGATTGAACTCTCTAAGCTAGATAGTGAAGCCTGGCCTGGAGCACTGGATGTGGAAAAGGAAAAACTGATGTTAATCAATGAAAAAGAAGAGCTTTTAAAGGAACTCCAGTTTATTACACCACGCAAACGTACTCAAGATGAGCTAGAGCAGCTAGAAGCAGAAAGGAAGAGGCTTGAAGAAGAACTGTCGTCTGTAAAAAGCACACCCAGTCAAGCACTTGCTGAAAGGTAAGGTGTTGTCTTTTGCTAATATTAAATTCTGCTTTCTGCAATCTAACCTTTGCACTCATTAGAGACCCTGAACTATGCCTTGATGGGCTGTTTTCCTTCAGTGACTGTTCTATGTAGATCTTAATTAAATTTGTTATTAGCCCACTGGGCAGAAACACAAAGAAGTCTTCTGTACTGTGAGAGAATATGAACACCCTGTATGTGCTCTGCAATATCAGTTGCTCTGCGTTTTTTACCAGCATGAAAACGCCTGTGACAGATGTTAAATAACTGAGGAATGTCAACATACCAGCAGGAGGGCAATACATCATTCACTCGTTTCTGATAATAGCTGTAAACTATTTGAACTCAGGTTACAAAGATTATCTTGATTGTTGCAACATCTGAAGCCTTTCACTGTGAGTTTTATTATATACAAAAATGCAGTGAAGCAGGGGGGAGGTTCAGAGGAGAAGTGTAATTGCTGCAAAACTTTCCTCATTTGCTGCTACCTAACTGGTAACCAAAGCAACTCCCCCAATAAATTATTTTAGCCAGATTCAGAGTTCAAGAAAGTCAAAGATGATTGTCACAAATGGACTTTTCATCAACTGTGAGTGGAAATAAATTTATGGGCACCTCTAGCACACATAAATGCAATAAACACAAAATGTCATTGTGTGTATCGGTGCAGTATGCCTTATTGAAGTAATACAATCAGCATTGTAAGCCTTTCCTACTTCCCTCTGCTAGGAAACACCTGCTGTTGCTCCAGTTTCACTGAATGGCGAAATTCCTGTTAGTGGCATTAAAAGCTAGGTCCTAACTTGTAGTTGAGTAGTGAGAAAATTTTTTGTTTACTAAGTATGTATGTGTGTATTAGGTATGATTTTTAAACATATCTGTACACTTCATAATAGTTTAAACTGCATTAGATTGATAATCCAAACGTGTTTTAGAAGAAGGGTTATGTCCTACTGGAACTATATTTTTACAGGAGAACTTACCTGTCTGTGTTAGTAGTAGCTAAAGTACCATGGAGCCATTGCTTTGTGACTTCTGTTAATAAATGGAGAATAAGGGGTCAATAAAAAATCACATTCACAAATAATTTGAATCTAAGATTTTGAGAATACGCTGTTGTAAGTAGTAGCTAAATCTTGACTCATGTCGTAAATAGGTAGCTGGTTTCTTAGTCTTGTGTTTTGGATTTGGTTGTTTAGTGCCAAAGAAAATTCTGCACCTGACCGTTTTCGCATGCATTTCCAATTTTTCACCTTTTGATTTTTATTCTTGAAAATGTGGAATTTTTTTTTTCTGAGGTTACTGTAAGATTTCATGTCATACACTGCTGGATGAGGTAGCATTTATGGTGGTTTCTGGCTTGCTTTTTTGCTCTTCCAGTGAATTTCTACCTGCAACTGTTTATGATATTAAAACTGTCTCCCTTGATGACTTCAGAGCACATCAATTCTTCCACACCAGGCTATTTTGAGGATTATTTGTGGTGTGTCTGCTATAAACATAAAGAAAAATCTTCATTTTGTAGAAGGATTCAGATGGTGAAACTTTTCCTGAAGTGTTAATTTGAGAAAAGGATACATTTAATTATATCAGATCAACCATCAGCATTTTGTTTCTTGGAGATGAGGAAGATTCTTCTCTCCATTATCAGTGGAGGAGCCACACCATCTTTAAAGTGCTGCACTGTTGTTGCATTACTATTTTCTTTCACAAAGTCTCATGAATGCCTTAGGTTTCCAGTGTTTTCACAGGTACTGATAATGAAGCAACAGTGTAAGAAACTATGGATTGTGTCAGAGCTTGATGTGACGAGGGGTTTTGGTTTGGTTTTGTTGTTTGGTGGTTTTTTGTTTGGTGGTGGTTTTTTTTTTCTAAAAGGGTAAGAAACAGAATACTTGCTCTGACTTAAAACAAAAACGTTATAGCATAGCCCTTGGTTATTTTGGAGTAGGATGCTGAAATTGCCACTAGTAGATGTATTCGGAATCGATTTACAGAAGGAGGGTATAAATCATAACCTATCAGCTTCAAAAAAGCAGAGACGGGGCATACTCTGACTGCTTTAAGAAGCCTTCCAGCAACTATATAGAAATAACTGGATTGTGGAACTGCTGAGAACTATTTGCTACTTTCTTGCCTCTGGGTTGATGTCAGGGAGATTCCATTTCTGCTTTAGTCCTTGGCAAAATCTTCTAAGTAATCATAGGCATTTAAACAGATGCATGATTTAACTACTTGATTATGCTGTTGCCTGCAAAACTGGCCCCTGTTCTTGTGCCTGTCATGAACAAACATGTCCAAATAAATTTGCATTGAAAGATCAGGTATGCACGCTTTTAACTTTTTAATATTGGGGGGTTTTTTTTAAGATTCGATGCCCCTTTCAGCAATGTTACAATTTAAGGTCAAGATGTCTCACACTCGAGTCACTCCTGCAAGGAGTAATAGGTTAATTTAGATAGGAGGAGTGCAAACAGAAGAGATTGAGAGAGGCCCGTATCAGAATAGACAACACGATGGTTGTTTAGGTGTTTA
>NW_009634067.1:67766-68337 GCF_000690535.1 Cariama cristata
TAAAGAAGGAAGATTAATTTTTTAAGGTTTGAAAGGTGGGGGGGGGGTTGGTTTTTTTGATTTGGCTGGATGTACAATGAAATTCATCATCTAGTGTTTGTGACTAACACCTTTCTGAAATTTATCTACAGGTATTAATACTACTTCTTTAATTAGTAGTAGATCAAATTACATCCAGGAAAGAATTTTTTCAGAAGCTAAATTATATGGGATAAATTACTTTTTATCAACCTCCTTAAGATAATAGTAGGAAAACAAACTTTTGCTTGTGCTTTGGAGGAAAAAACCAAACTCACTCTTTAGTTTAATAGTACAAATTCAATGGAACAACTATAGGTGTCTGTTTTGAGGACTCCAGTCAGAGAAGTTCCCAAGCTTTTAGTTTTCTTTCTTGCCTTTTGCCATTAGTAGTTGAACACATACAGCATTTTTTTGTGCCTCTTCCTTGAAGATAAAATGATAGTTCACTATTGAAAAGCCACAAAAGAGCTAGTGAAGAGCACTCTTGTTTGGGAAAAGCAAGATAGATTAGGCTTTAAAAGAAGACAGAAGGCACTGATAAGTAGTAAAA